>NC_083638.1:30721399-31021399 GCF_963576545.1 Limanda limanda | reverse complement strand
CCCCTCAGCCACAGCAACTGTGTCACAAAGGTGTTGTAGAAAACTCATCTGTTATTATGTTTAATATAGGTTGTACACTTTGCACACAATACATGTCTACACTGCTGGCTACTGTCCAACAGATTTATTCAAGCTCTAAACCAGCCTTATTCATATCATGCTGTTTTTTTACTAAGCACTCCATGTTCAAAGGAGACTACACTGAGCTGATATGACTCATTTGCTTATGACATTTAAGATTAATATGTCTTTGCTTCTAAAATTCCAGAAATAATGGCTTTTAATAGTACTCTGACTTGTCGTGGGAAGAATGGTGCCTCCTTCATTCCCACTTGGTAACCCAAACACCTGTTCTCGTAGAATGTCAAATGTTAAACGATGGTTAACATGTCAAAGCACATGAATCAGGTCCAGGAGATTTAAGGGTTGATACTGAACTGTAGCTCAGTTATTCTTCAAATATGTCGAGTTTGGTGTATTTGTCACAGCCACAGCACTTCCAGTTCAGGAGTGGGAGGATTTTACCATTGGGCTGTTTCAGTTCAGCAAGTGGGACGACACAGGTCAACACTCAAAGTGTGTTGGAAGCTGATTCCAGTTATGTTATACAACCTAAACAGCAGAGCTCATATGATTAACTTGTGTTCTGTAGCAAGGTCTACACTGATTCAGTTGCCGCTGTGTTCATGGTTACTCTGTAAGCGTGTAAAGTCAATGAAGATTATTCCGATTTGGATTATTTCATTATTAATATCAACATCTTTGACAAATAAAGTTTTATTACACTTTTTCACTAAAAACACAACTAGAAACTTCATCAGGTAAATGTAAAGAGACGGAGAGGTCTTCTTCTCTCCTGAGGACAGGGTCTTCTCTGCTCCTCCACTCCTCCAGTCTGTAATGTAGTCTCGTACTAGTGTGCAGTGTGTTAAAGGTAGAGCTCATATCGAGGGGTGGGTTTGAATCAAACCAGTGCAACCCTTTACTAAAGGCACACACTCAGAGGCCGAGTGAAAAACCTGCCGTCATTGTTTTGTTTATCAGACGCACTGGTCCGGGGGTTTCAGACTCTGCTCATCGACAGTGCACTGACGCTTTCACCCTGATGACATCATTAGTGGTGGAATAGCTCACCATGGCTAGGCTAAGCTTTAAAATAAGTGTGTTTTCATGGCATCAAGAACAGTGCAACAGTGACAATGGCCCAGTAAGAAAGAAATCCAATCGATAACCAGTTGCATGTCAACTGCGCTAATTACACTGGTTTCCTGTATATACAGTAGGACTACTTACATGTTTCTGAACGGAAACCATTTTGAGCTAATTTTATCATGAGGAAACATAGAATGACTAATCTTAGCTTTAACTCTGAGACCTGAATTGATCTTGGGTCCTGAGAAGACAAATAGCCACAGAAATCTTTGTGGACGTACATACAGGCCCCGCTGTAAATAAGATGACAGCGCTGGTGCCAGGAGTTTACTCAGCAGCCAACACGGTGGCACTGCAAATATCATGAATGACGCTCTTGTCATTTAGGAAGACTTGGCCCTCAGTCGGACTGTTTTGAATAAATCATGCTCAGTCCGTGGCTGCTCTAGTTTAACCTCTGCTCAGGCCAGGATTCCCACCGCGGGGCCAAGGCCTCGCACCTTGACCAGCAGCTGCTCACACTGTACCAGCTCTGCTCAGGCCAGGGTCACATGCATTATGATCACTGCTGGCCAACTGCATCTGTTAGACACACAGGATGTACTCATCTCTGTGTTACTGAGCGAAAACCCATTTTATGCTTGTCACATGGATGAATGGTTCATGGTTTGTACATCTGGGTTTGTCCACAGACCATCAGACAGCAGAGGGCAGTAGAGAGAAGACTTTCTGGCTCCTGGTTTGCTGCTGTCACTGTTCTGGAGCGTTTCTCTTTTCCTCTTCAGTTCTGTGAGTTTATCTTTCTCATAATAGGTCTGTGATCAAAATTTTCTTCCTTCAGTCATAATAAGGGTTATTATGACATCTCCTCATTGTTATAATTTGAGACGTGTTAATACATGGGAGTTAAATGGTGATGTTTTGTTGGTTTATTTTTTTAGAGTTAGTTCAAAACGAGTCTTTTATCAGTCTATTGCTTCTCTATTTCTTTTTTATTAAAATTTTGAAAATAACATTATAAATGGTACTCCGTAAACAACACGCAGGTGTACTCTGTCTGTTCTTCTATTTAAGCTTCCATTTATTTAGCACTCTCATGAGACACCTTTAAAATGATTTTACGTTTCCCATACTGCAACCAACTGCATGCTTTTGATGGAGTAAATCCATCCATTCAGGTAAATGTCGACATCCTTCAAACCCAACACCTTTTTTTATTTTTTTTTTACAAAGTAGCCATTCTGTTATAAACCCAACTCAACATAACCCTGAAGACCAGTGGACACAGACCCTTAAAATCCCTTAGTTGTTGTTTACAGCAACACAAATAGACTTTGTGTTTTTTTCATTTCTTGCGCTTTTAAACTGTCTCAGTCTCTCTCACTGTCAATGTATGGGGACACCTGAAAAGTGAGCTCACTGCACCAGAATGCTGATAAAGCTGCAGACCCACTGAGTCCATGAGGCATCTGAGACGTGCACATATCACCAGACAGGATAGCTATCTGAACAGCCTATCAGCTTCCTCACTGCTCGATCCAGGACAGGAAGACTATCAACAGGAAGTGAACAGATATGATAATGTAAGACGAGTTGCTTCCTCTTCCTCGATGGTTCCTGTCACATGCAGTGTCGAGAGTGACGGCTCAGTGGCAGGTGTCTACTCACTGGACTTAGTTACCGACCACCTCCTACCTTGCTCCTTAACGCAATCACATTATGGGGACTAATTTCTTATGGAGACAAAAAGCAAACCCCCATAATGTAAATAGTTCCAATGATCCAATTTTAGATTTAGGTTATGCTAAGATGTAGATTGGGGTTAGGCAAGTAGTACTTAATGTCAAGGTTGTAGTTCTCCAGAAGCAATGTAAATCAAAGTCATGTTCTCTGAAGTCATAGAGACATAATTGTACAGTACGTGTGTGTGTGTGCGTGTGCTGTGCGTGTGGGTGTGCGTGTGTGTGTTCACTTGTTCAGTTTTTTCACTGTCAGTGCGTTTTGGAGCTTTATCATCACTGTGTGTTTAACATTCTACCAAGTGTCCAGACCAAACATGCTGGACCTCATCTGATCCAAACAAATGTATTTTGGTTTCATATGACCAAAGGATGTGCTGCCAGAATTCATCACTTTCTATCCCTCCGTTTGTTTTGCTGTCTTGGGATCATTGTTTGACTCCATTCTGTGTCCTTCACTGTAATCAGTGACTGAGACAGATCATTCCTGCACCAGGTCAGAAAGTCTGTTTTTTTGATCAAAGTTTTTTTTAATTATGAATCATGCTTGGAGTCGTTCTTTGAGGACGGTTACCGCCCCTTCTATTATAAGAATTATTCCTATTCCTCCTAACCACTGCTGCGGTGTTTCAGTTAATGTTCAGTAACCTACAGATGTTCTAACTCTCATTTCTTTCCATGTGGAGCCACGGTGTATGAGACTTAACTCAGGACAAAAGTCTGTATACGTTATTTAAAAACTTTTCAAGGATCAAGTCATTCTGTTTCATTAAGGTTATACTTTGGGCCCTTTTCCAACCTGTTTGTTTTTAATTATGAGGCAAGGCAACGTTATTTATGTAGCACCATTCAGACACAAAGCAATTCAAAGCAATTCAAAGTGCTTTACACAAGCATTAGAATAAATTAACAATAAGGCATTAAGAAGACAATGAATTACATTTAAAAGATAGTACAACAAGACATTTCAAAGTGCTTTGCAGAGACATGGAATAATTAAAAACATTTCCAATGAAACAATAAGAAGACATTAAACTTACATTGTAAAGGCAATTAAAACAAAAGCAAAGACAGACAAATTAAATTGTTAAAGCTTTAAAGAGGTTGCAACAATAGTAATTCAGGAAGCTTGTTTCATAAAGGTTTGAAAGCATAGGAGAAAAAAAGCTGTTTGTTTTGGATATTGGTAACATCATCATCAGTTTGAAAGGTCTGAATGCTTGAATTTCATGTATTATAGAAAAGTAACAGGAGTTTGAAGTGTATTAGTCGTTTATTTGAAGCCAATAAAGTGATTTAAAGACAACCATATTGTACAGATCACTTATCCAGTGCATGTAATGGACTGCAGCTATCTGGCTACACTGCTATGTAAACTTGTGTGTCATCTGCATAATTATGGTAAGCAATGTAATTAAAGTCAGTAATCTGAGCAGAGGGGTATAGCATGTTGAATAGAAGAGGCCCGAGAATGGCCCCTTGAGGAACTCCTCATATGATTTGTGTTTACTCAGACTCATAATTCCAAATTGGACCAATTATTGTAATGGCCTTAGATAAATCAACCTCCACCTCAACTTTGAAATAATACAATAATTATTTAACACTGTAGCAATATTGCTCAGGGTTGACTTGGCTTTGCTCTTTAGTATGCAGTAAAAGCACACACAGTGTATCTCTAGACTTTTAGACCTGAAGAGATTCTTCATAATGAAAAGCAGCCACACACGGCACACGGCACATGGCACACACACACACACACGGCACACGGCACACACACACACACACACACACACACACACACACACAAACACACACAGTTTATTGTGTAAAGGCTGTTCTTATGAGTGAGCCAAATCTCCTTGAAACACTGAACAAGAAGCAAATGTGGTAAACAAGAGAAGGCATTGTGCTGCTCGGAGGGGGTGTTATTTATTTCATAACACTACTAACCAGCATAACAACCCCCCCTCAGCTCTGTCTCCCATCCTCGCCTTCTGATCCTGTTACAGTAAGTCACACTGTAACTCTGATTGCAGATATTCATTGTTGTTTACTGCACACATGTGAGTAAAAGATGGAACAACATACACAAATACAGATTTATTGCATTATTTAATGTCAATTCTACCCCAGGTAAATCGGAGGTAGAACAAATGCCATCTATAGTTAAAGAAAACATTTGAAATACCAAAGTAAAGTCCTGATACCTGAGAACTGCTCTTGTTTACAGCACTGAGTTAGTGAGCGTAGTGTTGTTCTTCAGATGCTGTAAGTCTGTCTCTGCCCTACAGGTTAGTTGGAAGAGATCCTCTGATCTGAGATCAGGAGATCAGGGCAGTGGGACTGAGAGTAGAACGGGGCAGAAGTTATGGAAAGTGATAAGCTCTATAAGCTCTTGTACCAGGTCAGGTGGAGAGTCCTATCTACACCAAGTGCTGGTCCTCTTCTATTTACTCCTCCATGTTGCACGGCCATGTTTCTACAGAGGCTCAGAAAAGACAAACCAAACATTAGAAAACAACCAAATTCATTTAGTTATGATCATTATGACACTGATTTTGAGTTCGCCTAGAAAATATATATAAGCGTAGCTGTGAGTTGGATGCTGAGGCGGGGGGCAGGGAGAGGCTGACTCCTTTATTTTGAGGAAAATGGACTCACTTGGGCAGAAATGCAGGCGAAGAGGGACAAATGTTGTGAAATCTCAAAAAACAAATCCTCTGGCGACAGTAGCACCAGAACATGGTCTTTGCTTTGAACCTCACTATTTAAATGGGGAAAACTGAAACCTTCCTTTCTGAACTGAAAACCAATATGACAGCGTCCCCACTGGCCGAGATCGGGGCCTGGAGTCGTCTGGAGGGGACACCCAGTGTGGCATATCCAGTTCTCAGAGATTGAAAACCCCATATAGCCCCTGGACAGAAAGATCTTGCATAAACATTGGGAGGTTACTGTTCAAGTAAAATATGATTCCTTCAGGGATAGAACAAACTGCTGCAGGCTCTCACATGGAGGAGCGACCTGACAAGGGCCGAGCAGTTGACATTGAGACTATGCTGCTCCATCTCCGCATGGTTCCAGCAGCAGTTTGTCCTTCCAGAGAACAGCCCAGTAACACAGGCATTTGCATTTTCTTTTCTTTAAATGAAGCAACAGTGAGAGTTCAGGAAGAAAGATTGCTTCCATAAGATTCTGCTACATTCCTCCATGGGTTAATGTTGTTATATACTCCAGATCTACTGTGTTTATCTTTATCACTTTGTCATGCTGTCAAATCCCTTTAGTCACAATAGCAAGGTATCTTAATGTAATCTATCTGCAACCTTAGTTGATAAATTACTGGATGCTTTTAATATCATTGCACTTCGGTCTGTCTGTTTTTCAAACCTATTACTAGTGTCATAATGGTTTTAATCACTCGTCTTTATGCTCTGCTACTCATCTTTTTAGATGTTTCTGATTCTGGGGGTGTTTTTTTAGACAGTGGTATTTAGGGTCATGGCACCCAGTAAATCAGCTCTAAACATAGATCCAGATCTGGTCTTGAGTTCAATATCTCACAGTTGAGGCCTGACAACATGAACAGAGAGCACTCAGCCTTGGCGCCCTCCTTGTCATATTTTTCTCTGGCTTGTACCATGTCTGTTCTGGAGCTTGTTCATCTGTCCCACAGACTGTGAACATCCCTTCAAGACGGTGCTCTAACAACCTTCAAGGTGCTGGCCAGCCCTGGAGGAGGAAGTGGCAGCTTCAGAAGCAGAGTCGTCATAGCTTTTGTAACGCTATGTCTTGAAAACATTTTCCTAAATGTGGCGACGCCGGCGAGCTAGTTCTGGCAGGCAACTCGAGCTGCGCCAATCATGTGACATACATCACGTGACATACCTCATGTGACATACCTCACTCTCCATAACCATCTACAGTACACACCATCCTTATCAGGTGGTCTATTTAACCAGAGAGACATTTCCCATCAACCCCTCTTGCTCGCACTGCTGCTGCAGTATTGCCACCTGTTGCTTCAGCCCCTCCACCACCCCAGCATCCACCTGTAGGCTCCAACGGGGGGGTTACAAGTATTTGCTCATCACTCCCATCATTCCTGTGTAATCATATGGGGGAGTGATTAAGTTGGAGCCTAGACGCCCAACACTAAATCTGTTGTAATGCTGCAATAAATGTTCGAACGTGGAGTCTGGCAGTTGGCTTTTGAACAGTGGCATACAGGCAACAAGATATCACAGCAAACAAGTAGCTGTTGATGTCTGAGCATATGTATTAAATCAAGTGGAATTGCCAAACTTCTATCAAAATGGCACCAGACAACGCAAACCACCAAAAGTTCTGACTTACTATTAAACAACACCAGAATGTTTCCTGTCCTTGGCATCTTTTAGCTCTGACCAATGATTGAAATATGGTCCGATACTCACTTCAGTCTTTTGGTTTGTCACTCTGAAACCATCTCTCTTCTTCTCCTTCTCGTCCTCTTTGGTATCTATAAGTCTCACCGGCTCATACGGACATTCTCCAGAGGTTTTACCAGGGGGGCTGGCTAGAGACACTCCTGAGATGGTCCTGAGCCTCTCACTCATTCGTGTTCACACATACAGTCGTTCCTTAGAATGTCAGGAGATCCGCAGCTCAGTGTTTGAAGGTCGCTGTATAACTATCTCATTCGCTTTTCCTTTGTCCCTATTGTTTTGCATTAGTCACATCGCCAAATAATCCAGTTCTCACACATACACACACACATACAGACACAGACATACACACAGACAGACAGACACACACACAAACACTCACACATTGATTCTTCTGGATCTATTGCCTTCTCGGCCTCTTACTTTGGTAGCATGCTAACATCTGTCTTTCTTTCTCCTCAGGCCTTTGACAGCTTCTAACCTTCATCACACTTAACATCAGTCTCTCTCATCCGGCCTTCCATGACCTCTAGCCTTCACAGCACAACAGCATCTCTTCAGCTCCACCATTCTCTCACTTTTCGCCCCTTTTACATCCTACATCCTATCAAACTGTTCCTTTATCATGGCTCATTATCGCTGTCAGTGACAACAGTTTGATTTGATTACAGTTTGATTTTGTTGTGCATTACGTGTGAAAATGGGCTATTTATATCTCTCCAGTAAGAATTTAAGTGAATCCCTCACATCTTCACATGGGCCTCGGCTTAATGTAGATGCTTCACATTGATGAAGTCTAGTCAACACAACTCTCTCTCTGTGCTTACCTGAATCCATTTTGTTACTCAGTTCCATTTCATCTTCCATTAGAGATGATAACAGGCTCTGTTAGACAAGTGGCCTTTAGGAGTGTGACAGATGCTGGGTTGTTTGGCTGATAATGAATTGGACCCTGAAAGGTCAAATCTGATTTTCCTACCAGCTCTCAGCCAGTGATGGCCCGAGTCCTTTTAGAAAGCCCGCAGACCTTCTGTAACATTAGTTCCAGCACAGCACTGAAGTTGTGCTTATGTCAGCTGCTTTGCTGCCAGCCGGTAACATTCCCATTATTTTCATGCAAGTGTGCAGTGCATTTTCTAAGCTGGCAGTTCTCATTATTACTCTGCTATAAGTTCACAGTGGAGTTGTTTGCTGCTGCAGGTCACACTCCAGCCTCCAAATGTGCTTCAGTCTTTGTTACCATTTGTTACCGAGGCTTTAGTTCCTCAGCAAAATCCTCTTTGCTGCTTTGAGGCTCTGAGACCTCCCTGATAGAGCAGGGACTGCACAACCATTTACTATACAAACAGTATTAGGGCCATATTAAACAGGTTTTTTTGTGACATATCGAGAACAAAGTCATATTAGATTAAAATGGTAATAGTACAAGAATAAAGTCGTAGACTCATATAACGAGAACAAAGTCGTTTTTTGATGAGGAAAAAGTCATAATATTAAGAGTATAGAGTCGTACAATTACTTGAATAAATATTGGGAAAATAAATTCATAATAAGCTGGTCACAAAAACCACTAGAGATGAGATTGACCAAAAATTACAATATGTTGATACAATGATATTCATGCATACTTCACACATCGTCTCCTTGGTTCTGGTGGGCGGACAATCAAATACAGTCAGCCTGGTCTGCTCCTTAATGTGTTGGGACATCAACACAGAATGATGCTGGATCCTGAAGAGCTAGAGTTAGAGTTACAGCATGGTTCCCATTAAAAAGCAGTTTTCATGGAGCAGATTAAACATAACAGAGGGAAGACATGGCGTTGATGATCTGGTGTCTTTAAAGTAAATCATCTAAGCCATATGAGTAGATAGATAAATCAAAAGTGTGTGAGTGCATGTGTTTTTTGTATCCATCCATGGATAACAAATAAAAGATGAAGCTCTTGTTAGTGATGTAGTTGCACAGCAGGCAGCTACAGTGCAGCCCTCTGTGGTCTCATCTGGCTCCTATCAGTCTGATCAGAGATGCACATAAAACTGTGGTTTCTGCTCACGTTTCTACTCCCCACTGTGTTCTTTCTGTGCTCCACTCTGCCAACTTAAGTGCTGCAGGAAAAGCTCTCCTGGTTGGAATCTGGAGTTATTTCAGTTTTACAGCTATCAAACAAGCATCTCTGTCCAGAAAGACAGAAGAATATCTTAACTCTTCACTCAGGCATGTCTTTGACGTGACATGATCACCTGTTCACTGTGCGATAGACCGCATCGATCAGTCTTCATGAGAGGATGTGGCTCAGGAGCTGGAGTTGGTGGTTCGACCCCCTACTTCTCCAGTCGCCATCTTGAAGTGTTCTTGAGCAAGACACTGTAACTCAAATTGTACTGTAGGTAAATGTATGATTGACAGAGATCCCTTTGAAAAGCTGAATAAGATATGATATGGGTGAACGTGGCCAGTAATGCAAAGCAGCCTACTTCAAGTGATTTTTAGACTAGTAAGTGCTATATTAGTGACTGACGGAAATTCATTTCTTATTTTAGAATGGGTCACATCTTTACTGTCCAAAATGATGCCATATTAGTGTGAAGAGTGCTATATTAATTATATTTTTGTATTAATATTATTACTTATTACTAGTAAGACAAAGTTCATATGTATCACATATAATGCAATGTATCTGTCTATGGGGGTTCCGTCTGTCTTTCCAGGGGTGCCCAGAAGGGACAAGAACATCATCATCATCATCATCATCATCATCATCATCACTCATTTTAGATACGGTATGCAGACATGGCATTTGAGGGAGAACAAGGTGCTGAAGCCTGTTTACTCTTACTTCAATCTTCATACAAGCCTAACAGCCATACTGTGTGTGTGTGTGTGTGTTTGTGTGTTTGTGTGTGTGTGTCAGAGAGTGAGAACATTGTTATTGGTTTACTGTATTCAGAGACCCATGGTATGTTCAGTGGTGTTTGTGATGCTGTTTGATTGATTATATGTTCTATATGATTACATTATATGTTTATCACAGAGCTGATTGTTATTGTTTACACTTTACAGGAATCCCCAGTGATGTTACATTTCCCTGTATTTAAATACTGAGCAGCTGCAGCGACTGAACCGACCTGGATCTGTGACTGATCTGTTAACTGCTGTTTTCATGTTCACCAGTGAAACACTGACGCTCAGTTTGTTCATTTTCCAAATGAATATTATCACAACACGGGTTTCTCTTCCAGGTACTGATAACACAGAGAGAGCAGGACAAACTGGTGGACGTGCTCATTTAGTGTATGACAGAAGTCCTGTAACACACCCTGATCATGTTAGATTGTTGCTGACACGTGTCAGTTTCTGAGTGTTGATCAGAGAGGGCCTTCATTTGAAAGCCTTTAGAGCTGTGCTTTCAAACATTTGAATTTTCCCTCATTCCCACAGTGTGAAACATAAGGATGCTGTCAACTGTAGTATAATATATTGAATAATTAAAGTTATCCTAACTCTATTAAAAACACACATACACTGCATGTGTGTAACGGTCTAAAGGGTCTGTTCGTAGTCTTTCACAGGTTTGCTATGAACCCATTCACATACACACACATTCATACACTGCAGCTATGTGCAGCAGTTTCTCTTGAACACATTACTCACACCCTGCTGACATAGGTAATATGGGGTTTAGTGTCTTGCCCAAGGACACCTTGGCACGCAGAATCGGGAAACAGGGATCGAACCACCGACCTCCTGAGCCACAGCCACCCAATGTGAGTGTGTGTTGTGTTTGCGCACTTTTGAAAAACCTTCACCAAGAATTTGCTTAAGAAGGATGTATTCGTGCCTCAGTTAATTAATGGAGGAATCATATTTTGTAAAAAAGTTGTGGAAACGTGTCATGCCTAAGTGAGAAAATATATAAATATGCACGTTGTCTAAATAAAATCACCTGAGTCTCTAAAGCAGTCAGCACAAATGTGAGCATGGGGGCGTCTGTGGCTCCGGGGAGAGATGTCCTCTAACCAGAAGGATGCAAAACTGTCCTTAGGCAAGATACTAATGCCCCTGGTTGCTGCTGACGGATGTGATGACAGTGCATGTGTGATGTGTGACGGAGAAGGTGCTGCACATAGATGCAATGTATCAATGTGTCTCTGAATAGGTGAATGGAACAAACTTTGAGTGATCATCAAGACTAGAAAAGTGCTATATAAATACATTTACCATTTGCAGTCATATCCAAGATAGGAAGTGAGGGTGATTGTAATGAATCAAACTTCCCCTAAAAGTGGGGTTCAGTTGAAACCCTGCTGACCTCTCCACCCGACTCCCCCTGCCCCGTCGAACTGCCCTGCTCCGCAGCAGAGTATTGACTTATCCCAGCACTTGTTTTATTGTCCCTGCAGGGGCTTCCTGATAGTGGAGAGCCGGCCTCCCTCCTCTCTCTCCCTGAGCACAGCTGACCACAGCAGAAGAGCTTTGTGTCAATACGCTGCACACTGCTGCTCTGTGTCTTTCAGGAGACTGGGGGATCACACAGAGGACACACAACCTGGATCAAGCTTCAGATCAACTACTGACCACTCTCCCTCAAAATCCTCTCACAGCTTATTGTTGCTGATATGATGTCATTATATGTCATTCATATTATGCCGTATAATGAAATTAATAGCACAACCCTGAACAACTGGGAAGTGTTTGTGAGTTATGAATACAAGTGCAGTAATGTCCCTGAAGCTGGATTACTATCAAGGGAAAGTGGGCAAGTGCTCCAGGCCCCACACCCACAAAGTTAACGCTGTCCACTTGTGATCACATCTGTCAGGATGAATGTTAATACCAGGTCTGAACAGGACCTCAGGGGCTCTTAGGACTACGGGCCCCTCCAGCTCATTGACTATGCACCCATCCCCCCATCATGAGAAAGGTCCTGAGATGTCTCCTGCACTTACACCTGGCCTGTGGCCGAATCATTGTTTTTGCTCAGTGGGGGTTCCTGAGTGAAATGAGCCGGAAGTATTTGATAAGAGCTTAATGAATTCTCGAAATGCCAAGGAGAGGAGCTGCAGTACTTCCTATCTTATCTCCTTCAGCATAGGAAACAATCGACCGTCCTTTACAAGGGGTAGGAGATCACTCAAATTCCTGTAGTTTCACCACAGCAGAATCTAGAAAGAGCAGCACTCTTTTTTGTTGCTTGCAACACAGAAAGTTCCGGAAATTATTGCATGATTGGCCAAGCTCCAATTCAATTAATACAAATTCACTCCTCTCTTTACAATGTGTCCACTGTCCAGTCAGGAACAAAGACAATGGATTTGTAATTAACAATATCATCATCATAATAACAAAAAACAACATACATGTCATTTCATTAAAGCCGTCTCATGGGGGAATGAACCAAAAATTGAATCAGACCCCTTGCTCAATTGATTATTTTTCATTTTAATAGCTTAACGTACTCTCCTTGTACATTCCTTACATGTTATATTATTTCAAGATTTCAATCTGGTGTTTTGCTTTTATTTACAACCATGTCCATTTTGTTGTTACTTTCCTTGTGGAACCTTCGTTAGGAGGTGTAAATCTGTTTGACAGGAAACCTTACATGAAGTGTATACCGTAATTATATTCCATATTTTAATCATATAAGTTGGTTAAAAAAGCCAAGTGTACGTGCAGTTGCATTCTCTTAGCACAGCGGCTTTCATCTCCTAACTCTCCTTCTCCTTTTTCTTTTTCTGTTTCTGTGGTGACCATCATCCTGGGAGGTGATAACTGAGAATGGAAAAATACAACAAAAGCAGCAGATGATGAAACTTTTCTCCCCATTTTATTTCTTAAATAGAAAACATTGTCCAGCGGGACAGGGTTGAAAGAACAAATATTACAAAAGTCAAAGAAAAAAAGAAAAAAAAGATGACAGCACAGTCATTGATCCTGTTACTTCAGTCTTAAAATCAGCCTTTCTTCTTGTTGTAATGCTGAAAAAGGAGCATTATCCTGATCGAGTGCCACAGCGTACAGTACCTGCCCGTGAGGAACTCAGGCACGAACTGGACAGTGAATCAGGTCTTTCACAAGGAAATGTTACCACCCTCATACCTGCAACACAGCACCAGACCGTGGGATTTCATATTGCAGCTCATGGAATCAGCTCTGACGTCACACCTTTCTAGACTGGGACCAGCCACAACACATCTTTTTTATTATTATCCAAAAATAAAAAAAAAAGTAATTTATAGAGAGAGAGACGGCGATGTATGACATCCGCTGGCCAACCAGAGCGCTGCTCCCGTTTCAACCCACTGGATTAAAGGACAGACTGGTTCCCGCTTCAGCCATCAGAAAGGACTGGGCTAGTTAGAGCTTTTGTGTTTACTCTCCATTATGCAGCCAGTTTCATGTTTGTGCCTGCAAAACACCACCCAGCCGCCCACACTCACAGACGCACACACACACGCACACACACACACACATACATACACACATACACATACACATACGCACACACACACACACACGCACACGCAGGCAACATGACACCTAAAGCAAACTGTGCAAAAACTCTTTGGTGATAATGAGTTAAGGAAAAGGTACATGAAATAAAAAACTATCCCACAGCTGACATGGTTATACAATCTTTCCAATATACATATTTAAACAGTCAGATAGTAGAAAATGGAGCCTGCAAAATTCAATAAATTAGACAGCAAAAGATGAATTGTAGATATCAAATCCAGCAGTTGGGTTCACAGAAATTAATAATAAAGAAAAATAGAAAAACAGTAACAGTGTTATGTTGTATTAACAAAACTTTAAAAGCAAATGGCAGAGAAAACCATTGTAAATCAAAGGAATCTAATAAAAATGGCCCTTAGTAATTACTCACGTAGCTGTAATTGGACTTTTCATTGAGGAAATGTTTGGATCAGTCTTTTGTAAACATTCACAATCAAGAGTTGAGTCATTTTTTCGAGCACTGCTGGTCTGAAAGTACATAGACACACGTTCATCTGTTTTCTGCGAACAAGACAAATGGAATATTTATCACCCTGGCGGTGCACTTCACTGAGGTACACACTAATGAGCCCTGCCTCCGCTTCTCCCATAGCCCTGACAGATAACATGTAACAGGCTGGAAGAGCCTCTGGCCCCTTTGTAATCAGGCTCATACAAGAATATCCGTTAATATTCCTTCAATCAACAATCAAAGCCTGTGCTTCCATACAAGGGCCCAGACTGCTTCTATGAATTGTTTGTTGTGGTGTTTTTGTTCATTTTCGTAAAAAAAAAAAAAAAAAAATTCAAAAGATATCCATGTTAAGTCTTTCGCTTCAGTAAAAAATAAATTAGGTGGTGAAAACACCACTAAAAAGAGGAATTCAGCACAGAGAATATTCACGATCAGTTTATAAGACTCTTTTTCTTCACACAGTCCTAGCTGAACCGTTATTGCTGGCCAGTCTCCTGAAGCTGAGGTCGTTCTTCTCCAGCCAGAGTTCTGCCAGCTGCTGGGTGGAGCCGTGTGATGAGGCTTTGGAGCCCAGGCACATCTTATATTGCTTCGCCTCCAAGTTAGGGTCACATACGACCGGGTGGTGGACATGTACTATCCCCGTATCTGTACTTCTGAACAACTTAATCCCTGACTGGACAAACTTGTTAAAAAGGTCCACGTCCTCCAATCCCCACCCCTGTATGGAGGTATCGAAGCCTCCTGCCTTGATCAAGTCTCCCTTGTAGACGCAAACAATTCCAAAGCCGTAGTTCCTCCACAGGCCTGTCTTGGATGTGAAGACATAGTGGTTGTTGCTGGGGACCTTTCCAGCATACACCACTTTAGGGTCGTACTGGCTGAAGATGATGGGGAAGTAGCTCTGCTCCCCCAGGGCGGTGTTGACCCGACATCGCTTGAGGAAGTCAGTGGTGAAGAGCAGGTCAACGTCACAGTAGAAGAGCAGCGAATCATTAGAGAAATGTAAGGAGCCCACTTCCAAAGCCAGAGCCCTGGAAAAAGAGCCAGTAACAGGTTTTATCTCCATCTCGGCTCGGGGATACTTCATGTGATAGTCCCTCATGAGCTCCACCTGCTTCACCCGCTCTGTGTTGTTGTCTGTGCTGAAGAGCAGAATCAGTAGCTTGACGTTCTGGTTGGGGATCAGACAAACTCTTTCAAAGTTGGCCATGAAGCGTACAAAGATGTCATAACGTCCCGACAGAGGTACCAAGATGTTCACTTTCTTCTCTTTTGGTTCCCTCTGGTCCTGGCCAGAGGTGGCAAGTTTAAAGGGCACCAGCATCTTCAGGGAGTTGGACAGAAATGAGAGGGAGTCTGACTCCTTGTTAATGTGGCTGGCCAGAGCTCTGGCATCCATCTCCTCCTCCTCTCTGAACTGGATCTGGCTGAAGGTCTGCTGCAGGTAGGCGTGCCTCCTCACAGGAACAGTCATGGTCTTTCCTTTGTGCTTCTTGTACAACAGCAGCAGATCTAGCACATACTCTGCCCCATATAAAGGGTTGACCCTCCGGTAGCCATACTGGATTTCTTTGAAATCAATGACCCGGCCCCGTGTCTTGGCATTAGCGTTGATCATCTCCATCACTTGCATGATGATGTCATCCAGGGCCTGTCTTTGGGAGGAATCCATCCCACGGCGGGGTGGCTGACCGTCAGATGCTGAGTACAGGTACTTCCCTGTCAGGAACTCCCACTCCAGAACCTCCTCTCTCTGTCGTGGGTGGAAGCGCATAAATGAGGGCGGCATGCCGAGCTGGAGGTCGTCTCGGCTGGGCTCAGCTGCTCCGTAGCGTCCCATCTGGACGATCTCCCGGTGGAGCTCAATGGTTCGGTGGCGCAGGTCTGCAATCTTGCGGCTGAGCATGTAGCTGTGTAAGCGATACTGGTAGGGAGGGTTCTTGTTGGGGTGGAGGGTGATGGCACGATGGATTTTGCTGTTGTGGAGATCTCGTATGTAACCCTTCTTGTTTGGTTCATAGTTCTCGTAGAAAAGCTGCTGCATCTGGAGAGAGAGGAGACACTAGTGTGAGCTTCATGTACATTTGGAACAATGGAAGTTCAATTATGTATTTTGTGCGGTCAGCCAAAACACTTTTGAGCATACTTCAAGACATATACCATAAAGTCCACTTGCTTTATTGAATTTTACTTTGAAAATGTTGTATGTTCAAAACTGGGGATTTGTTTAATCAGTGAAAGAAGTCATAAGAACACTTTTTTTTTGGTTCCGATAACAAAAGGTAAGAGAGTCATAACATCCATAATATGGAGCTATAGGGATATTTTCATTTTGGCTTTGCTCCCCCTTCCTCTTTGTATCACTGCAGGAAATTGACTTGAGTCAGTGATGGAGATGTTAGGTGTCTTAAAGTGCAATAAACTCCTCCAGTAAGGAAGACAACATAGGCAAATTATCAAACAAGAACAATATAAACAGAAATATAACCAATTTGCCAGCAGGCAAAACCCTCCTCATCCATAGCTGGTTTGTATTGCTAACTAATTTAGCATGTAAATCAAGCTGCTATATGAACAAGCTCAAATTTGTAAGATTGGAGCCCACAGGGCTGGCTATCCATCAGAAAATATGCTGCATTCCTGTCAACTTTGAGCCTGAGATCGACCCGTCCCTGCTGCTGTCTGTCACTAGCACCTGTCCAGTCTCCTCACATCAGCAGCAGCAGCAGGAGGGAGGAAAGAGAAGAGGATGGATGATGACACAAGGCTGTTGGCCAGCTCATTGTAAAGCGCTCACACATTCCCTTCTGAATGGACTTCAATGTCTTAAGGTAACCCCTCAAAATTCTAACTGTGTGTAAACAATGCTTTTTATTGCTCATACAGGCTTTTCAACAAGGAGAAAGTTTTCAATTTACATTATTGAAAAATAATATAAGGTTATTACAAACAAATTCAAATAAAAAATATATTCCATAACCTCTCTAAAATGTATTCTCCTCTTTACAATTTTTGTACTTGTGAGATCAGTTATGGTTTTCTGGCCTGGAATTGCATATCAGTGCATCGCTAACCTAAGACACTGCACAATGTGGACTTATGTGTATGTAAACACACTTGAGCTTAACTAATATTCTCATGTATTCTGCTGATGCAAACTCAAAATTAAGAGTGTGTTGGACAGCACCACTGCTTACAACAAGTGAGTGTGTGCGTGCTAGACCTGCTGGAGCTTCACCAACCTACTGTTCCTCAAAGTGCAGGAGGCTGAAAGTGTGAACACAGGGACAGTTGTTTGGAGCTGCTGGCAGGATCTAAACAGTGGTCAAGAAGGCAGGGTTTGTGTTGTTGCCTCCAAATGAAGGGAGCATCAGAACGGCTGCAGCCCCTAGAGAGTCTAATTTGAGAGGAAGGTTCTGGAATGCAGCCACAAGCCTGTTCCTCGGGGAAAAGCACTACGAGGAATGAGACAGGACGTGCCTAAGAGCTATGGAAAATGATACCTGAAGCCGAATACGATCGCAGGAACTGCCAGAGTAACTCTTTGCTTTTCCATGGCTTTAACCTGTGTCCCTCTGTACCTGTGGGAAGCCAGCCTGCCAGTCAAAACACACTGTAACCTTGTGATTAATGGAAGTCACTGAGCTAAGTTGTGCCTATGGAGGTGAGGGGTCAGCCTTTACTTCAAAAACCAGGCTACAGCATGTGCAATTAATATCCATAATTCCACTGTAGTATTCCTTCAAACAGAAAGCACTGCCTACAGGTTTATCAGACAATATCTGTGTGGTCACATTTTTGGTCAAGGAATACCCAACTTTTGGCAGCTTCATCTATCTGATAGAGTCAGAGGGTTTTTTGTCATTCACACATAGGTGACTTTTATGTCAATGCTGCTCACGGCTTCATCCAGATATGATGGTGCATCTACAGAAAGAGCTGCCTGCTCCCACGCTATTTGGCATTTGATATGTGAAATGAACAGAGGGGAGAAGAACAGAGGTGACTTCTAAATGTTATGATTGGCAAGAAAAATAATTTATTTTGTCTGACCTCATAGGCTGATGGGATGACCAATGAAGTCACAAGAGCTTGTGAGTGTGGGGGATCCTCTCACCGCTATATTCAACCTTATAGCAACTTCCACTGCCTTATAATATCTGACACAAGCACTAAATGAGAGGGAGATAGTTTAGGACTAAATACCTGTTTGCTCAAGTGCTGTTAGTATGTAAATTCCTTAGCTGTATAGTTATATGTTCATCCAACCAGCTGCTATGGGAATTCACTCTGAAAATATATGGACTGTTGGATTATTACTGTGCTTGTGAGAGGAATGTGAATTTTTTCATTGATCGGACTAGTTTCCAATTTTCCTTGGGTTAATTAAACTGATACTGAGCGTAACAGAAGATGATTGAGATTATAATTGGTGATGAACAGTATAAGTATTAATTAACTGTAAAGATAATATCATTTGAAAACGTGTCACTGCCTGTTGTGAATGTTTAACCTTGTGCTGCTGCAGCCCTTGCGTGTGCTGCCAGCTGCTGCCACATGCCTCCGCCTAGATTTCTTATGGGACAAAGGGTGACAGTGTTTCCCTGCCTTTCCCACAGTATTTTCTCAGGCTTTTCAGCTGATAGTGATGCGGGGGAAGAGCTATGTGCCGGCTCAGACTGTATCCAGCAGGTTAACACCAGTGGTCATCAGCTGACAGCCAATAGGTCAGGATGTTTATCTCCCTCCCGTGGCTTTGCCGTCGTTAGCAAGCCTCCTAATTATATGACCTCCACATCTGCGGTCACCACTGCAACCTACGACTCATTAGAGCAATTTATTCACAGTCATTTACCTCACAACATAAACTAGAATGGTTCTCTAACAAAAGAAAGACAAAAGGTAAGTCACAAGTTAGAAGCTGGCGCTTGGGATGATAAACAGAATGGCTACTCTAAGATCTCTCAACCTCAGAACTGACCTCATTTTTAATAAGCGCAGTATAATAAATTATATTTGAGACAACCACAGACAGAATCAGGAAGAACACTGCAGATCTACATGTGTTTTCAGTTTGGTAATAACATAATCCAACACCATATGGCTCCACTACCCTATTACGTAAACCATACTTTTAACTGAGTCAATAAAAACACAATAATCAAAAAAAGCAGGAGAAACAGTATTATCAAACTAATAACACAGCAAATGATAAAGTTATCTGAAGTGAAGGGAGGAGCCAAACCAATGAACATAACTAGAGTATGTGCTGTGATTACATTGGTGAAATGATACCATTATCCTGCAGGGGTTCAGGCCCTAAATAAACACTGCTCCACACCATAAGCACATGCATGGATATTAATTCTCTGCAGAGAATCGCTCCTCAGTCTGGCAACCCTCAAGATCACCCAGGACATCCTGCTGGAGGAAACCAAACACCAAAGACCATCTTGGTTTACTATTTAATACATATTAGACACAGGAAAGAAGATCTGTGACTGGGATTAGTTCCCTGAGTACTTTTTCCCAGCTGTTAAGTTCAACTTCAAAATGTTTTTTCAATATTCTCCTCAGTATTCAAGTAAGGTGTGCCACAGAAACTAGATGACATCATTTTGAGTTTGCTGCCTGGGTGTTTTCTTACTAATGGAGTCCACAAACCTTTTGAAAATCAATGGACCATATATTTTCTAAAATCCTCCATCCAAGTCTTAAAGTGCTCTAACTGTCATTCGCATTCAATACCACTGTCGGTAAGATTTGTAACTCCTACAACTTTACAACAGGATTAGCGTTATTGCCAAGTATAGAAAAAAACTTGCTTGGTGGGAAAAAGTCTCAATCGTCTATGGCAGTCAAAGACACTGTTACAATGTGTAAAACCTGTAGAAAACAGAATTTATATCAGAACTGAGATAGAAAAGTTGAAATTTTTTGCCAGGACAATTAGTTTGTCTCAAAATGACATTAAGTTGTCATTAAGTGACAGAATAAACGTCTTAAAGGTTTCCCTTTAATTGGAATGTCCAGGCACTCCAATAACCTCACACATCCAGATCTGTTTACTGGGAATGATTAATACCAATCTGCCTGTGAAAACAGTTGTGTAATAACTTTGTTGGATGACTTTTGTCAAGTCTGATAAAATGACCCCTGATGATGTCATTGTGACGTCACGAGGGTTATATTTGACTTGTTCGTTATGTCTAAACATTTATAACAGAAAGCTTGCTATATTTGGTTTCTAAAAGACAAGGGTGTGGACTGATAGGATTAGGTGGATGAAAATATCCTATTGAGTTGCATTATGGTAAATCTAGTGATTAAGGATTAAAAGTCAGTATACCCCAGCTGCTGCTGCTCCAATCTTAACCATTATTTTCCTAATCTGCCTACTGAGTCCCCTAACTTTGTGAATGTCCAGCACCAAATTGCTGGAGTACATCTTTAAAATGTATGGTTAAAAATTCAGATATTCAGAGTCTGTTTCTTAGTCTTTAATAAGAAAAACTGTTAACATCAAGAACAAGCAGCGGTCAGCCGGTGTTAAATGATGCCGCAGTCAGAAGAGCGAGCCCCCTAACACAAAGTGCATGTGTGCGTGTTTGGATGTACATACTGTTGCAGTAAGGGGGGTATGGAACCCTGAGGCTCAGTCCGAGCACAGGGTGAGAGCAGAAGAGCAGCATGGCTGCCACTCTGGCTGGGTTTAATCTGCAGGACAATAGGCTGTGCCTGCCTCTGAATGGGCCATGCAAATCTAATTGGAGACAGCATTATATTGTGTAATTGGTTGCTCTGTAAACGAGGGTGGCCTGTCCAAACTAATTTCTCAACTCAAGGAAAAGCCTCTTACACATGAGGCAGCTCAACAATAGGTCTGGTATTGATCTCTCTGATGGGATGAGGTTGTACAACCAACAGCATCTTGACACCAGATGACTTCATCACCATTAGCAATGTAACCTGTGTGTAACTGGTGGTGAGTGAGACTGTACAGTCCACAGAGAGCTTTTCCTTTAGACTGTCAAGCTGAGCTCTACATCAAAATTAGAAGTGCACCAATTCAAATCTTAACCTACAGATTATTGGTGGTTCATAAATAAACTTATCATGCTAATGTGTGGTGACAGGGTAGGGAATTGAAATGGTTCTGCTGGCTGAGAGTAGAACCAAGGCCCTACAGGTGGCTCCTACAGATAGAATTTGGAAACACCCTGTTGCCAAACAGAGACTGGGACGCTGCTTCCTGTGACACATTTTTCCGTGAGATCGACGACTGCTGTCTGCTCTTTCCTACATGTTTCTGTTCTGTGAGGGCTTCATGGTGGAGAACAGTTTTTTGGGGGGTTCTTCCTTATTTGATTTGAGGGTCTAAGATGCAGAGGGTGTTTTATGCTGTACACATTATGAAGCCCCTTTAAGACAAACCTGTTTTCTGATATCGGGCAATACAAATCAAACAAGACAAGTCAAATGTGATTGGTGGGTGTGTGATGTTTCATGTACCAGTGATCGAAATAAATATGTTAAGATCAGGGATGTGTTACTACATGCAAAGCTAATGACCGTGTGAATGCGGCCCCACAATGAAAAGGTTTCATGTGGGAGGACGTTGGGAAGTGGCGAAATGTTCTTCTTAATGTTAATGTTATGACAAGTACGAGCATCAACCAGTCATTGTCATTTTGATTCCCTTATGACACAGAAGGTTGCAGTGCAACGTGAAATAAATGACAAAGAATAGAGCTTCATGGTGTGTACAGTATATTTGTGCTTCTTCTTTGCAAAGCCTCATTTAAGAACTGTTCTCTTAAACTGCATGGTTTTAGCACAAAGCAATTACAGACTTTATTTACTTTAGAACTGTTCAAAATGTTGTTTTCATGTCTGTTTGTGTTTAACTACAAAATGTATTTTTATATGTTCTGTAACATTTTGTGACACAAACAAGAGATCCTGTGGTTCTAGGCTTTAATTTAGCAGAAATGCCTTAGTTGTCCAGTCATTTTAAAGACAGCGTGGCCAATCCGGTTCAAATCATGGAAAAACAAGCAGGGTCAAATTATTTTGAATTTGACGGAGAAATCTAATGTCTGAGAAGAGAGATTGCGTTGAAATGATTGTGGGCAGAGAGGAGATACTGGAGGCCGAGGCCTGAATTTGATGAACCAAACAAAACAAAACAAAAACATGGTGCAGTTGGAACAGGGCTAGGTCAGGATATTGGAAAAACAACAGGCAAGATATGAGAACAGAAATCAAGTGTCTCACACTGAGAAATTCATCGTAACTGGCCAAAAGGTAAAAATATTTTATCTGAACAGAAAATATTTTTATCTCCTCTAGGATTTAGAGGAGCTATGGCTTCTGATTTCCCTTCATTCAGCACATAAATAAAAAAAGCATTGTAGAGAAATGCAATCGTTTCCTTCTCAGTATGCTTCGGATTACATCAGCAGAGCTCGTGTTAAAAACTACATGACGTACATGATTTATTTTCTAATTCACTATTTAAAAGAAAGCCGCAGTGTGGGCAGGCAGGCTGTGGTGCTGTTCAGGAGAAATGCCGTTAGGGATATGACACAAGCACTGACATGTTCCTGTCAGTTCACTGCAGCACAACCACAGGTATCCACTTACTCACTTTATCTAACATCCTGCTGCACTACACTGTCTGAACTGCACCCATCTACCTATCCATTCTCTGTGTCGCTTTGTCTCATCCAGGTCAGTGGTGCTGCTGTTGACCGGCAGTGTAATAAAATGGCCCAGAGTAAAATCAGTGTTAAGTAGCACAAGTTCTCAGAGGGAAACAGTTATCATTTATGTTAGTATATAAAACCTTTGACAGCTGAATTTACTATTGATTTCCTTCTTCTCCACAATCACCACGGGTCGTGATGATTCAACACCTTGGCAGTGATCCCCAGTTTATAGACCAGCTAGAGAAATGTCTACTGGGAAACTGAGTACCACCACCCCCTCCCCAAGCAGCTACCCACTACACTGTTTTTCAACACTGGCAAACCTCTGTTTATTTTGAGTGAGGGATTGTTTCCTTTACCTTAAACCTCAACTGTCATGGTTATGTAGTCTATTAGGAATGTAGGATTTTAGGTCTTAAATTACGTATAAATTTAATTATTTTAATCAATATAATTTTGCCTATAAATGTATCTGACCGCAGCCTGCAGGAGGTAGAATAAGACTTTTAAACATTAGCATTTGTACATTATATTCGGTACATTAAGATGTAAGGACTGCATGATATTGTATGTTGTGTCATGTTGTGTTAATGTAACAGATGTGTTACATCTTCAGTAAAACAAATCCAGCTCTGGGCTCAGTCCCACAGACAGTTTAGGGAACGTATTGAGACACATACTAATACATTGATGGATTCTGTTTATCCTTGAGAAATATACTACAAAAATGTATAACCAGACTTGTTCTCCAACTGAGGACTTGAGGCCTTTCAGGAGGACTTGAGGACTTTCAGGGGGTAGCCCCAATCCCTAAGTCCTCAAGTCCTCCTGTCTGCTAGGTGAAGATGTCTGGACAGATATTAGTACATGCAGCTGTACACCAGGACTCAGGGTCAGTCTGAGAGTAACTTAATATTACATTGTCTCCTTTTAACTTGTCTGCAGAAAAGCTTGCAAATTTGCAATCCATCATTAGTGTAACTGGCATATATTAGCTCAGAGGGATAAATTGGCTTGTTTGCTTTATTGTGAGAACATCACTGTAAATCTGAACATCCTGCCAAACCCTGTTCAAACATCTGGCAGTATAATAAAGGTTAGCTTGAAAGTATATGTATATAAGTATATGAAAATAAATCAGATATCAGACTGTGATGACTTCGGTCAGGTGAGGTGTTGTAAATCACAATAAGATGATGACTACCTAGAAAGAGCACTGCTGTGGGAAATTAACTGTTATTACTCCACTAAGCTCAGAGCACCAATAAAAGGGAAAATATGAACAGACCATTTGGTTTGTGTTAACTAAGATTGGAAAGAACTGGGTGACAGGAAGCAGTAAAGGCCTTTTGTTCCCCCGGCCAGTCCCTCTGTCCAGATGCCTTCTTCAGCTGAGCTGAGAGATAAGCTCTGTTACTTTACTCACTTACAGAGGAGAGTGAAGTCAAAAAAGGGAAAAGGGGGGTTTGATGAAGTGAATGAAGTCTTAGTTCTGAGAAATTAGATTAATCTCAAATTGTAACTATGTTGGACTTTCTCTCTGAATTGTCTTTAGGTGCTATTGCATTTGAAAAAATAAAAATAAAAACTTCTATTCATTAGTTCTTCATACGGTAAGTTAAAAATTGTCCCTAAAAACATTTCATGAGCGAGGCTCCTCATTTGTAAGATATTTTTTTCTTCTTCAAAACTTAATAATGAGCCAACGATCACAAGCTAAAACAGCTGCAGTTATAGAAATCAATCTAAGATAACAGACACTATGTATTCAACATCCATCCTGTCCTGATCCTCATGACTCAGTGTTAGAATCCCATAGATTTTATCAGCAAGCAGCTTCTTATGATTTTTTGTTAACAATAGGATGCCAAGACCAATCCTCACTATCACTGTGTCTCTCTGATCAGCTCCGATTGTCTGACAGAAAACACGTTAAGGAGAATAACTGTGTTAAACTTGGCTGCATTACGACACAGTAGAGGAGACCACTGCAGAGGAACAGAAGATATATTTAAGGTGAGTGTATCACGCAGCAGCGGTGGCATGAGATTTTGACATTTGATCTGTGATTAACTATTATCACCAAACTAATTCTTCCTCACATAAGTACAAGACTGATGAGAAAATGAGAGCAGCTATAGGAAGAATTCAGCTGTATGAAAACACAAAACAGATGATCAGAGAGGCCATGGGGGAAGAACAAAGGTTTGACAGACTGATGCCTCAAGTTCTTTTCGAGACCTTTTCGGTCTTGAAATAACTACCTCTGACTGTGAGGGACTGTGATGTGAGGGAGATGTTTCACTGAGGTCAGCCTGTATGCACATAAATCAGTTAAGTTGTTTTTGAAAAGCCCTGAACTCTCACTCTGCTGACTCAGACATCCACCAAATCTTTTTTGATTGGTAAAATAATTAGAAAGCAGAAAAAAGGTTAATGACAACAGCTGTAGTCATTTTGAGTGTGCATCTAGGCACTCCATAAGCTCATATCAAGAAACCAAATGGCTGCTGTGAAAAGGAGGAAGGTTTAGAGATGTGGATTCCTCCAGCTACTCCCACAGATCTCCCCTGAAGCAGCAGATAATATTTCAAAGAAAAAAAGAGCCAACAGATATGAATTTTCTCTGACTGTGCTGAGTGTTTTTCAACATGACTTAAATTTTATATCCTTCAAATCATGGAAAACAGAGAAGGGTTGTTTGATTGTTATTTTTCTTAATTATAAAATAATACATAAAAATGACATGTTTGTCTGCAGCAAAAATATGGCTCTCCCGAACAAAGGTTTCCTAGTCTCCGGCTCTGTGTGAGTATGTGTGTCCTGCTGTGTTTGTTACACAAGACAGGGACACGATAAGACTTCATCTGCCCATCACAACCAGACATCCTCCCACCTGGGGGACTCATGCGAGTCCTCACCAGATGTCAACATCTGGTGACCATGGCCTCACCCTAAGTCTCGACTCTTTAAAGACGTAGTGAAATGGAAAATACATTTTCCAAGTTTTAGGACTGTGATCCCATGCTCACCTCCTTCAGGTCTAGAAAGGCAGGTGTGGAGGGATGTGAAGAGGTCGACTGTATCATAGCTGAATCTTTCAGCTCTGTATGTGCTGAATTTGTTAAACCATCACATCTGCAGAATTTAAATCTCTCTCCTAAACCCTGCCCACATATTAAGTTCCATGTGAAAATATGTCACATAACTGAAGTTAAAGACCTTCTGACCATCTGCTTCACTTTGCCTTAAGCATAGCAGTTTTTTAATTAACTTGTGCCAAAATGGAATCTTGCTGATGGAGAGACGGGTTATCAGTGGAGAACGGAGGGACAGCTGATACCATTTCCGGAACAACAACAGAGAGCTTTTGAGAAAATGAAAAACATAGAACACTTATCTCTCAAGTTCCAGTTAATGATGCAGCAACAGCTCACCCTACCATTACTAACATCATCTGTAGGTATAGGATACCACACCAATGTTTTCATGGCTCAGTCTGAAACTCTGAATAAAAAGAGCCTTTGTCACAATATCATTATCTACAAATTAAGACCTAATGTCAGCTGTTCTACCTTTGGCAAATAATTCACACACAAAGCTCAGACAACTGCCATAGAAAAGACAGGAAAATCTCAAGAGCCTAAAAACTTAATTTGGAGCCATGGTTTAAATGTCTCTCTTTGTGAATCCCCTGCCCTCAGACACAAAGCCAAGTCCGTCACGGCTACTGTAATGGCCTCACATATCAAGCGTATCACAAAAGCACTGGATACAAGGATTTCTTCATGTCCGTTTGCATTTGTTGGAACTTGACGTTTTGGAAAACTAGTTGTGATATTATAAATCAGCACCAGTCACAGCATGAGTGACTGCAGTGATCCCTGAAAGTGCAGTCATACACACAGAATGCAGGATGAGATGTGTAAAGCTATTCGTTCAAACTGGTCACACTAGCATTCTGTAGAGGGAGGAAAAACAAAAGAGGACAACAAAACCACAATGAACTCATCAAAGCAAAAGCAGAAATAGCCACTTGCTTCACTTCCGTCTAGATAAGGCTGTGTTTTAACGGCTACCCTCCATTCAGCCAGTCTGACGCTTTATTTCAACTAACTGAGGAACCAGAACCAGAGTTAAATGAATATTCAGAATTAGGAAACTATTCCACATGCTTCTTCCACATCTCTTTTTAAAGTTGCGACTTGTAGGCAGTCTAGGTGATAATTGTATCATCCACATTAGTCTATCAAACCTGGAGTTGTTTACACTCTGTGGTCAATTTACTGCTTTAACCGTCTGATTTGTTGTAACTTCACCTGCTTTAAATATGGTGACTACAGTGTCCCTACTGTAAAATAAACCATGGACGAAACAACAGAATTAAGACCCAGTTCTCTATGACGTGATACTTCGACTATCCCATAATATTCTTGTGTTTTTGTCTCCCAATGTCTTCCTTTGGAGTACTATAATCTATTTAATTCCATTAAAATGGGAATAATGCAATGTTCAGTTCTGTTATCTTGTTTCTACACAGCAACAGAGAACTTACATTGACAAAGCCAGGGTTTCCCCCAGAAAACTTGCTAAGCCTGGTGGTAGGGCTGCTAGAAGGCACCCGCGGGGTGCCTTCTAGCAGCTGGACACCATTGTTTCTTATACTCTAAACATGTTGCACTTTGTTTAATATGCACACCTAACTTTTTTATTTTGATAAGGGGTTAAATAGAAACTTTGATATCTTTTTGAGTTGCACTGCTGACTTAACTTATAAGCCCTCTTTTTTATTTATTTTTATCACGTTGGAGTTGCTAGTTTAAACCTACAGTTTTGCACTTATTTGGCACATATTTGAGCCTTTGTTTACATTTTGTTTTGTGCTGCATTATATGGTGACATACAGTTTGTTGTTATCAAAATAAAATTAACTGAATTGAAATGGTCAATTTGATTTTTTTGGAGGAAAATTAATCGTTTAGATTAATCGACTAATCGATAAAATAGTCGTCAGATTAATTGATAGAAAAATAGTCGTTAGTGGCAGCCCTACTTAATATTAAAAACAATTCAAGTTTGCTGTGAACATAGCAGTCAGGCCTCTTATTTCAGAAACAATGAACCGTAACAGTTTGGTTACCAATAAAAGACAAGCGTACTACTTCTTTGCTTTCAGCCAGCTACTCAAACAGACAAGCAACAAAATAACAAACAAACAAAATACACAGGCAAGTGTCGGCCTACTTTGAAACATATTAAACACAGAACTTTGTAGGGCTATTTGAGTCCTCCTCATATTTGTGGAAAATGTATGAAATAAGAAGTACCCTATTTTTAAATAAATAAAACCAAATAGCTGCAGCCTAATCGTGTAACGGACTAGGTTTATGTTTATGTTCGGTTTTGACTTATGTTCAGTAAAACACTGTGTTGAAGGAGCGTTCTGATGTCTGAGGGTCAGTGAAGGCAACGTATGTTCAGTAAAACACTGTGTTGAAGGAGCGTTCTGATGTCCGAGGGTCAGTGAAGGCGTCTGGGTGGGACATGTGACTGTTTGGACCAATAGGATGGCTGCTTGGGGATCGGGGCTCAATGAGGAAGTGAAGTGTTGTTGATGTGCGCGAGTGACGGATTTTTTTTTTTTTTTTAAATAAAAAAAACATGCGACGCTTAGCCTGGCGGGGGGGGGGGAGTAAGGCCTGGCGGCCCGCCAGGCCTATACAGCACTGGGGGAAACCCTGAAAGCATTTTGTGAACAAAACCAAAATGCTCAGAGAATCCACCAAAAGGTCTGATGCCACACCATAGATCAACACAAACACCAAGAATCAAACAAACTCAAGAGGCTGATACACTTTCTTCTCGTGTTTAAGAAAACAAACTAAAATGATCCCTTCAAAGATAAACACATAAAGGCAAGTCCCTTAAGGAGGGGCTTTGCCTTGAAATGGGTTCTTCTGATGCTGGAGCTCTTATGCAGTACAAACACTTGTGTGGACTTTAGGGAGCAATCTGGTGTGGTGACAGTTAGAGGAGGGATAGCAGGTCATTAAGAAAGCCTGTCTCTAGTTCAGAGGCGGCATGATGTAGTGGAATCTTAGGACTCAGATCAGATACAATCAGTGAATGTGACAGGGGCAGCAGGCCAATGGGATGAGCCTGTCCTAGTCTGCAATCTGGCACCACAATACAGGGGATCCACTTCCCTACCTCCTCTCTCTGAATATATCCTTTCCCGAAATTTACCAGTCCAATTACAGTAGAGGCCAGGCCCATCCCATTCAGATCTCAGGTTGTCCAGAGAATAGCTTCACCTTTGTGCGTGGGGCTCATTTCATTTGAGACAGATTTCACATATGAAACACCAAAAATCTCATCTATTTTAAATTTAGCAAAAAAAAGGTATAATTACGTGAAATGCAAACAGCAGAGTTAACATATTCTACGCCCACAGAAGTGATCTAAAACACATATTACTATAACCTGATTGGCTTACTGAAAAGTTTTCCCAGATTAATCAGGTGTGACAGCTATGAGGTTGTCTTCTCCTCTCCCCAATCAATCAAATTTAATTTGTATAGCCCATATTCACAAATCACAATTTGTCTCATAGGGCCTAACAAAGTGTGACATCCTCTGCCCTTAACCCTCAACAAGAGTAAGAAAAAACGACCCAAAAAACCCTATTAACAGGGGGGAAAACGTAGATGACAGTCACTCATCATGAATAGGAGAAGGCAGCAGCTGACAGCTGGTTCATTTATGTCTGTGTGCCTGCAGAGGAGCTGACCATGGGAGGATCCGCAGCATGAACTCCTTTCTGACATCAAAGCAAAGGGCTAAATTAAAACATTCCATAAAAGCGAAGGGAAAAACTACCCAATATTGGTCACATTTTTTTCTTCTCTTTTCTATTTTTTTTATTGTTGAAGGTAATTATAGTCGTGTGGTGGGCAGCAGCATACTTGTGGAGTCCTGGTGGTCCGTGAAGCTATCATTTAGTGAACGCCGCCCAAGGAAGCTGGAGGAAGAACAGGAACAGGGAAGTGGGTGTAGAAAAGCTTGGAGACAAGTGTTTCTACTCACACATCAGTGACAGAAAGTGAATATGTTTACGTAAACCTATAATCTGCACCTCAGTCCCTGCCCTAAACAATCCCTCCATTCCAAATTCAAATCTCTGAGGTGAGGCAGAGCAAGAACCAGCACTTGCTAAATATGTTGGAAAGCATGGTAACGTTTAGGAAACTCAGACTACTTGGATTAAGTTTGGGAAAGATCATGGTCATGGTACAAAGTAACAGACCGTGGTGAGTGCACAAGTCAGACAGTTCCATCACGCTACTTTATCTTCGAAGAAAGTGTTCACGTGGCGATTAAGTCATATTTAACCATTAATACAGGTCAATTACGGACTGTGATTCTTAGTATTGGAGAGCATTCTATTTTATTGCCTTGCTTACGTGTATGTAAATGAGGTGGTGAAAATGTTAGAAACATCACAATGTACAGCCTGTCCTCTGGAAACAACAAACAAATGAACAAGAAAAGTGGAAGTTTTAGAAACATGTGTGGTCACGTGTTATTTTTCTGGTCATTTAGTGCATTTGCTATATCTTCGGGAAGCCTACGCACTTTTAAGGCAAATACTGTTGAGTTTTCTACTACAGAGACCTGATAAAACATGTTTCAAAAGACATCTGGGACTTAACTGCCAATTCTTAAATTAGAAAAGGACCCAAATAGTATAAATACACTTTCCTTAAATACATGACTATTTTCTGGCTGCGAAACACCCATTGGGACAACAACATCGATCAACATCACATCAAGCAAAATGTCACTTGAAGGCTGGAGGTTTTCCATAGAGAATGGTTGGGCAGTTTGTCATGTTTCCAGTGTAAATGTTTTGCAACACACATACGCATACACATGCCCACACACACAAGCCCTGGAATCCTCTCTTACAGCGAGAGCAGAGCGTTTCACATTTCCAATGCAGTTGGAGTAAACAAAGACAAACTAGTTTGCTAATATGTGCGTATGATAAACACAATCATGAAGAAAAACAATACAGCGGTGATGCCAAAGGAAATTCCAAGCTGTCCCACTACCTATTCATAAATTCCTATACCCTTAGGTCCATGCAACATCATGCTTCACCTGAGTGTGACCTGTGGATTTGAAGAGAGAAGAGGTATTGTGGGTAACAATGAGGAGAGGAACCTTGGTAAAAAGTGTTTTGTGAGTTCAGCTGCAAAGCTAAAAAATGTATACAGGGATCACTCACTCCCCCCAAGCCTATGGCCTGCCCAGGGGGGATAGCAGGTATAGGGTACTAATAACAACCTTGTCCCTGTTTGATCCCACCGACAGCATGGCCGCCTGACCCCCAGGTAAATGGGACAACAGCTGTACACTGGTGGTTATGGCTCATGGTCCAGATGTCATCACTGACACATGCAGCAGCAACTGTGTTTGATCACTCCAGATTCGTCCCAGCAGCCACGGGACAAGCACTACACAGAAGTGTAAAGTCTTGGCCTGGGAACTGAAATATCTCCACGTGCACTCAGAACTGTGACCACTTTTCGAACAAGCTGTGTTGTGACGAGTACTATGTAGGAATGTGAATGTGACTTCCGGTGTTGCAGCTAATGGAGTAGGACGTGTTTCTCAGAGCTCCTGCAACAACTTTTTAAAAAACTATTTTAGGCGTCTTTTTGCCGACCAAAATGCCTCAAAAAGCCAAACCACATGTACAACCGCCGCGGCCTGCTTCGCACACTGCATCCCCGCCTCATAGTGATCCCCCCTCCTGCCTGATCGAGGCCACAGGTGGGGCTCCATCAAACGACTTCAAGGCCGAACTGCTATCGTCACTCCGTGTTGAAATGGCAGTTATTTTCAGAGCTGAACTTCAGGCTGCCTCGGCCGAGACCTTGTCAAGCATCAAGACTGAACTACAGGCAGTGAAATCGGAGTTATCCAGCAGCATTGCAAACATCCAGTCTGAGGTGCGCACTCTGAAGAACACCGTAGGTGAAATGGAAACATCGCTCTCCTCCTGCACCGATGACATTGCTACCATACAGGCTAAAGTGGAGCACCTGACAACTGAGCTGACAAGACTGGACAATAAATGCGAAGATCTGGAGGCGAGATCGCGGAGCAATAACATACGGTTAGTGGGAATTCCCGAAGTTTTTCCAACTTTTCTGCTGCTGCGGATGTTTCCTCTCTGCTCAAGGAGGCTTTTGATCTGGAGAAAGAGCCGCTCGTGGACCGCGCACATCGTACCCTCCAGCCGAAGCCGAAGCCGGGAGAGCGCCCTCGCCCCATAATCGCTCGTCTTCACTATCATACAGACTGTGTGGACATATTGCGCCGAGCCAGAACCCAGCAGCGGATCAAGGTTGGAGAGCTGAGTTTCTCCGTCTTTCCTGATCACACCCCGAAGACGGCTCGTGCCCGAGCCGCCTTTAATGATGTTCGTCGCCGGCTCCGGGAGATACCAGGGATCCGCTACGGTCTGCTCTACCCGGCGCGGCTCCGGATCACTCACAACGGTGCGGAGAAGAGGTTTGACTCGGCGGAGGAGGCCAGCGCATTCATCAGGTCGCTCAACTTGTAAGAGATCCGTGAGGTGATACACACCGGTGAGGAAGCAGTGACAGTTCATATTGACATTTATTACTTTTTTCAGTTAATCTGTTTCCTCTTATTTTCATAAACACACAGTATGTGGTTTTCAGTTTAACTTGGTCTTGATTGGCTGTACCTTCTTGTCAAATGTTGCTAGACTTGCAGGAGCTTAACCCGAACCTTGATAGTTATGCAAAAAGCCGAAAGTGTTCGCTTAAGGGATCTGACTCCTTGTGGAGTTAGCACTGGGTTCTCCATCGTTTGGGGATGGGGACGTTGTAAGTGCAGTTGGGGGGTGGGGGGGTGGTTCAATGTGTGTGTTTTGTTTTTTTGTGTTTTTGTGTGTTTTTTCTTTCTTTTTTCTTTCTTTCTCTTCTTCTCCCTTTTTCTTCTTCTTCCTTCCTTGGGGATCCGCATTCAGTCTATTTCTATCTCTAGGGATTTAAAATATGGCCACCAGTACTAATACTTCTGACGTCCCACTCACTGGATCCTCTGTGAGACTCTTGAGCTGGAATATTAAAGGTATGGGGAGTCCAATTAAAAGATCATAGACATTTGCCCATTTGAAACGTCTTGAAGCGGACTTAGTGTTCCTGCAGGAAACCCACATGCGTACTAAAGATCAGGTCAGACTTAAATGTCCCTGGGTTTCTGAGGTGTTTCACTCTAATTTCAACTCTAAGGCCAGAGGGGTCGCTATTTTAATTGGTAAGACAATTCAGTTTTCAGCTTCTAAGGTGATATCAGACAAAAACGGCAGATACTTAATTGTTGCAGGTACGTTATTCCATATTCCCATTTTATTAGTTAACATATATGCCCCCAATTTCGATGATCCACACTTTATGAATAAGCTATTTGAACGTCTTCCCTCATTGAACAACAGCCTCCTCATAATTGGCGGGGACATGAACTGTGTAATTGATCCCAACTTAGACCGCTCCAACCCACGTACTCTGACTCCTTCTTCAATGGCGAGGTCACTTTCAGATTTTGTGTCCAGGAACAGTTGCACTGATCCTTGGAGATTTAATAACCCTCATAACAAGGAATATTCCTTCTTTTCTCAGATGCATCAATCTTTCTCTCGGATTGATTATTATTTTATTGATGCTAAACTAATTCCCAAAGTACTGTCTGTTAATTATCATCCTATTGTTATTTCTGACCATGCCCCTCTTTCTTTAGATATTCAGTTCTCTTCACAACCCCGGTACTCAACACCTTGGAGGTTTAATACATTACTTCTCTCAGATGATAAGTTCACCAAATTTATTACAACTAAAATAGATGATTATATCTCTCTAAATCAAAATGATAAGGAACCAGTTTCATGTTCACTGCTATGGGAATCATTAAAAGCATACTTGAGGGGACAAATTATTTCTTATTCTGCCCACTTAAATAAGTCCCGCAAAGCCAAATTGCAAGAAATCTCTATCAATATCACCAAATTGGACCAACAACTCGTTACTTGCTCCTCTCCCAGTTTAATTAAACAGCGTGTCGATTTACAGACTGAATTTGATCTCATCACCACTAGTGATGCAGAGCGACTTCTTTTACGATCACGCTCCACATATTATGAACATGGTGACAAGGCAAGTCGTCTTCTAGCTCATCAACTACGCCGCCAAGCTGCTTCACGTATGATCCCTCAAATAAAAGATTCATCTGGCTCATTGCATAAGGACCCCACCACCATTAATTCGGTCTTGCACTCATTCTATACCTCTTTATATAAGTCTGAATCTCCACCTGACACCACTGAATTGAATGTATTCCTAGATAGCCTCATCTTCCCTGTGATAAGCCCAGATGCTGCAAAAGAACTTGACTCACCATTAACAGTAGAAGAAATCACTTTCGCTGCGAGAGGTATGCAAAATAACAAGGCTCCTGGCCCTGATGGATTTCCAGTGGAATTTTTTAAGAGATTTCAGGATAAATTGTCCCCTTTGCTACATGCTGTTTATAAGGAATCACTTGAACATTGCACTCTCCCTCCTACTTTAAGGCAAGCCTCCATAAGTCTTCTCTTAAAGAAAGATAAAGATCCGAATCTCTGCGGCTCATACAGACCTCTTTCATTGATAAATGTAGATGCTAAGATTCTTGCTAAAGCTTTAGCCTATCGCCTGGAGAACATTGTACCAACTATTGTCTCACATGAGCAAACCGGATTTGTCAAGGGGCGACAGTTATTCTTTAACGTCCGAACACTCCTAAATATTATTTATTCTAAAACTGCCACAACAACACCTGAGGTAGTGATCTCGGTCGATGCTGAAAAAGCATTCGATAGGGTTGAATGGGACTATTTATTTACTGTACTAAAGAAGTTTGGACTGGGTAATGGGTTCATTTCGTGGATACGTCTCCTTTACACATCACCACAAGCAAACATTTCCACTAATGGCATTCAGTCAAATTTTTTTACTCTAACCCGTGGCACCAGACAGGGGTGTCCCCTATCTCCTCTATTGTTTGCGCTAGCTATAGAGCCCCTGTCAATCTTTCTGAGGTCCTCCTCCACTTTTACTGGGATCTCACGATTGGGCACAGAATTTAAATTGTCACTTTATGCTGATGACTTATTGTTGTATGTCTCAGACCCGGTCCTTTCGATTCCCACAATCTTATCTGCTTTCCAGAGATTTGGTTCTTTCTCAGGCTATAAAGTGAATACTTCTAAAAGCGAATGCTATCCTGTCAATGCTTCAGCATCACGGCTCACACAATCAGATGTCCCTTTCAAAATGAGCCTTTCTGGCTTTAAGTATCTCGGGATCAACGTAACCAGAACGTTAAACTCTCTTTTTTCTGCTAATTTCTCACCTTTAATGTCTAAAATTAAGTCTGACCTCCAAAGATGGAAGAGCTTGCCTCTCTCTTTAATTGGAAGAATTAACGCGGTTAAAATGAATATTCTGCCCAAATTTCTTTTTTTGTTCCATTGTCTCCCACTTTTCCTGCCAAAGCAGTTTTTTAAAACAATCGATCAGACTATTTCTGACTTCTTGTGGTGTGGAAAGGCTCCTAGGATCCGCAAATCCACACTTCAGAGATGTAAATTCAATGGCGGATTAGCACTTCCGAATTTCCAACTGTATTATTGGGCGACACACATTCAAAAAATTTCATTTTGGTTCAAGTCAGTGAATCTGCCATGGTGCCACCTAGAGGCACAGTCATGTGTTTCATCCTCCTTACCTGCTCTACTTACCTCTTCTATTCCATCCAACCTCTCAGGCTTCACAAATAATCAAGTGGTTCACTCCACACTTAAAATTTGGTATCAGTTTAGGAAACACTTCAAATTTAAATCAACATCTACTTTAGCTCCTTTACTGAACAATCATTTATTTCGACCTCCACTTACAGATTCAACCTTTCTCACATGGCATAATAGAGGCCTGAAATGTTTTAAAGATCTTTACAAAGACGGTATTTTTCGCAGCTTTACAAATCTCTCAGGAGAATTTCATCTCCCAACTACTCATCTATTTCGTTACTTTCAAATTAGACACTGCGCTAAAGCTTTGTTTCCATTTTTTCCCTCCTCGCCGCCGACCCTACAATGGGAGGTGCTTTTAGACCACGATCCACTTCAAAAATCACTCATCTCTAAAGTTTATAATGAACTTCTGTCTTTTGATTGCTCTCCAATTACTAAAGTTAGGGCTGCCTGGGAAGATGAACTGGATCTAAATTTTGAGGATGACTGGTGGGACACCGCTCTTAAGAAAATTCATACAAGTTCATCCTGCGCTCGTCTCACACTTATACAATTTAAAGTTCTGTTTAGAGTCCACTTTTCTAAAGCGCGACTGTCACAAATCTACCCCAGTATCACTGACAAATGCGACAAATGTCATGCCTCATCCTGCAATTTAACCCATATGTTCTACTCTTGTCCGCTACTCTCTTGCTTTTGGCTGAACTATTTTGATACCATGTCAAAAATACTTTCAGTGAATATAAAAGTCTCCCCCCATGTTGCCATATTCGGGCTCCCAGAGAACCATAACCGGTTTACTTCTAATCAATTAGACATTTTAGCTTTCACTTCTTTACTGGCAAGACGCCACCTTCTTCTCAACTGGAAGTCAACTAAAGCTCCCTCCAGCACTCAGTGGCTCAACGACACCATGTCTTTCCTAAAGCTGGAAAAGATTAGATATTCTGTGAAAGGTAGCTCTAACAAATTTTATAGTAAGTGGCTTCCCTTTCTTACATTCTTTCACTCTCTCCAGTCTCTGCCCCCTGATTGACGGACCCCCCCTCTCTCTCTCTCTTTCTTCTTCCTTTTTATTCATTCATTTACTTCTTTTTTTTTTTGTTTTGTTTTGTGTTTTGTTTTGTTTTTTGTTTTCCCTTTAATTTATTAATACTGTGCAGCTTTAATCCTTAATTATTACTTAATAGAATTTACAGTTATCTATCTTTCATTATTATTATTATTTTCATTGAGTTGTGTAATGTATTGTTCGTATGACCACGTTCCGTTCATGTGGTCCATAAAATAAGAAAAACATCCTAGGAGGAAGACTGTATACCCCACTCTTGATCTGTCGTGAGGCACAGTGTTTTTGTGGTGTCAATGTCTCTGTGTATTGTTAATTGTCGGACTGTGATTTTGTGATACCTAATGTAAGTTTGACATTGCTTCCTGTTCTACTGTGCCATACCTTCTAATAAAAATATTAAAAAAAAAAAAAGGAATGTGAATGTCAAATCATTGGCTTCTGAAAGTCCCTTCGACATACAGTTCAGAAGGAACGTAATCTGTGTGGACACTCTTACATCAGAGCCCAGGTGAAGGGCAGGAGGTTGCCTGGCAGCACCGATTGATGGATGGCTGTGGAGGGGACGGTGCTAGCACTAACTGGATTTACAGAGCTTTGTACTATCTTGATGGTGCCAACTAGGAAAGAGCTCACAAAACACACACACACACACACACCCACACTGCAGGTGTAATGGTATGGAACATTCGGTCCATGACTTGCTTTGGTCTGGTACACCCAAATGGGTTGTGTTATTAGATTGACATTTTAGCTTGATACAATCTAATTATGATCAATGTCTTGGCAAGTGCCCAACATTAAATAAAAAGTGCCAGTTCCTGTCACCATCCATTGTTGTTGGAGAAGATAGAGTCAGTGCATTCTTGTCCATCTTATATATATATCCATAAATATATCTATTAAGTTGAATTTGTCCACTGGATGAATGTAAATCCAATTTTCACTCTCGCTTAGCTCATGTCAAGTATAAGCACATCATGGAAATGTACTGTAATGATTTATTTTCTGCTCGAGGCCGAAGCACAAATTAGCCTCATGATCTAGAGTCTAGACAGTACACAAAGGGCACAATCATCACATTATTCCTGAGCAGATCTCTAATAGCAGCTGTGATCAAAGAAATGCATTGACTTCATAAGGTATTCTTTTTTTGCATAATTTATTGCATTGTAGAATTAGTTTGATTTAAAGCAGGAGGATTGAAAACACTTAAACAAATACCCAGAAAAGTGGAATTTCCCTCTAGATGGCAAGGGTGTGTCAACACATTAAGATTAATTGTATACTTAATTTACCAGAACCACATGTCCAGTGCATCCTAAACATGACTACCCCCTTTCAGAACTGCCATGTGAGTTAAGGAGGAGTTATTTAGAATGCTTTCAGAATGAACTTAACTGTTAAAAAGTGACAGCCACGTGGACCAAGCGATTCGACAGGGCACAGGCCATGCAGACATGGTACAACTAAAGCAAAAAGTCATGCACAAATGGTTTAGCTCTGTTTGCATTTGGTACTCTGAGCCTGCAGCATCATATGACTTTCAGCTTGGTTCCGGCAGCTCGAATGAGGAATGGGGGTTTTGCCTCAGTGTGAAATGGCTCTCAGGGAAAGAGACACGAGAAGAGCCAGTGAAACTGACTTAAGGGGAAGTGTGGCACGCAAGGAGAGTTATCAGCATTGAGTGTATTCACTGGTCCCTTTTAAGCTTTCTTTTTCAGCAGGAGTCCGATCAACTTGTTCATCCAAGTATCACAAATTTGGCGATAGTCGAGAGAGAGAGAGAGAGAGAGAGAGAGAGAGAGAGAGAGAGAGAGAGAGAGAGAGAGAGAGAGAGAAGAGAGAAGAGAGAGGAGTGAGGGGAGAGAGGGGAGAGAGGGGAGAGAGGGGAGATAGAGAGAGAGAGAGACAGAGACAGAGACAGAGACAGAGACAGAGACAGAGACAGAGACAGAGACAGAGACAGACAGACAGACAGACAGACAGACAGACAGACAGACAGACAGACAGACAGACAGACAGACAGACAGACAGACAGACAGACAGACAGACAGACAGACAGACAGACAGACAGACAGACAGACAGACAGACAGACAGACAGACAGACAAACAGACAGACAGACAGACAGACAGACGGAGAAGGAGTTGATATGATGGTTTTAGAAATGATAACCCTATCCCAAGTGTGTTAATAATGATATAAAGAAACTGTCTCACTGCAGAAGAAATGAGGGCACTGGCAGGTAATGAAAGGGAAGTTTGAGTCTTTGCTCAAAAGGACCAGCTGCAAAACGTTTTATTGGAGTACCAGCCACAGTGGCCCATTCTAACATCCTTCCCAACGGATTAGTAGTCGTTTTTGGTATTTTCTAAAGAGATTCTGAGCCAATAGCTCCTATCCCTGGTCTGAGAAAACGCCTTCAAAATGGAAACGATGGGTTAAGTTGATTTGTTGCTACTTTCCTTAGAAAAGAGGCCACCTCCTCCCATGGCAATCAAATTCATCTCCAAGTCTAATTAAATGTGTCTCGCTTTGGAGCAGATAAGTGGGAGAATATCTTGTCTTAACCGAGGACAGACTGACTTTCATGCTGCTTCTCAAGCCATGAACAAAGAAAGCAATGCTTCAACAGTCTGACATGACTTCACGTTCACACACATTCTCAACCATTCATCCAAAAAATCCAGCACTGTGGCGTTCACCAGGGAGGAGAAAGAACCCTGTCAGGACTGTGTCTACAAGAGATCTATGTCAAGTACAGCAGAGGTAGTTGCACGCGCCACATTTCATCACATCAATCATTGATGGAGGATAATTTGCTGATGGAGATCCCGGGCGTATGACACGGCTAAGAGCCTACTGCATACAAGTGTTTGAGACTAACTTTCCAAGACAGTTGAGACCTGGACTCATCTTGAATAATTTGAGACTTGATTTGAATTTTCCCAAAAATGCTAAAGAACAGCTAGAGTGAACATTACAAAAATATCTTCTACATCATATATAAAACTTAATAGTAAGTAACCAAGCGTAGATTAAATGAAAAAGGGCAACACACATTGAAATAAAGAAAAGCCACCTGAAGTTAAAAAAGCTACCCTGTCACTGCCTCTCTTTCTGGCTGGGTTGTAGTTCAATAAAGAAAAACATTTTTTTATGTATGTATGTGTTTCTCATTTCTATCCTAACGTCAAGGCTGTTCTCAGTTAATGAACCACATTATAGTGATTGCTTGGTAGTGAAATAATGAAAATGAAGGTGGGTGTGAGGCCACTCAAACTGCAGCTACAACCATCACCACGAGCACTATAACTGTTAAATGACTATGCTTGGCAGCATTCCTTCTCTCTCCACATAGGAAAAGAAGAAGAAAAGAAGTTGAAAGCCAGGATGCCTTTGATTATGAAAGAAGCTCAAGTGTTGGGTTTGAGGATTTGCCTCGTCACATTGTGTGGATTTGGTGAGACGACTTTTTCTGCTGAGGAAGCAGAGAGCAGAGGAAAGCAGAGCAGAGCAAGAGCGAGAGAAAGAGAGAGAGAGTGGAGTGAGATGATGGAAAAAACGCGTCACTTCTAGACAGTCTGCACAGGTTGGAGAGAAAAGAGCAGGGAGGCGAGGAAGTGGTGGATGGCTACATTTTGCTGGAGTGAGGGAACATGTCGGGATAGACGTCTTGTCACGTCTTCAAGTCTTGACGTAAAAAAAACATTCTTCTTCTGCAAGTTTAGACAGGCTTTCTTCCTGTACTGTCTTTGTACAGTGGATGTGAAGGCAGGAGGCCTGAGGGCACTGCAGCCCCTCTGCTGCCCAGCCTGCTGTGCTGTCTGTTATAAAAAAGAAAACAACTGCAGTACCACACAGCAGCTTTTATTGACATGTCTGTGGCTGAGGATATTTGGTGTCTTGCTCCAGAGCTATTGAAAAAGCGATGTAACTCCTCAAGTACATCTAATGCAATAAAACTGCTCCAAAAGTGTTTTGAATGGCCTTCTTCTTTTTGTATCCCCGACGGCCTGGCTCTGTAGCCTTGAGACAGTGTGCTCTGCTCAGCGGCACTGCCAGCCTGGCACATCAATGCCCCAACACCTGAAAACATGTTAGCACCCCATTCACTCAGCCCTATTCTGGACTAATCAGTGACAAATATGGCAGCAGCCAGTTTTTTATTACAGACTGAGAAGAAGCTATCGCGTAGTGGTCATGACCTCATTCTCGAGGGAATTTTACCAAAGGTTATTTCTTTAGCTCTGCCGGTTTGGTTCCCTTGTGAGTCACCATGCGCCCCGGTGGGAGGGGAGGAGCAGGAGAGGGTGCAGTAAAGCTGAACCAGTGGTGTATTGCAAGCATAGAGCCAAGAATTGCAATTTGCTGCCCACCTCGCTTGTAATCTTAAGTACTTCAGTTTCAGACGAAAAACTTCCTCTCTGTAATCAAACAAACCCCTTTATTCATGTTTTGCTGTTATTGTGATTATGGTATAAATGCCAGCAAAGCATAATAACGGTTAAAAAAGTTATTCTTGCCTTCTATAAAACAGTTATAGGCCTAAAGGGAAGGCATTTACTCTGTGACTCTCTATACAGCTGTATAAAGGCATCACGTATCTGTTATCTCTGCAGTCTCTAACACAAGTGATAATGTGTGTTGTCGTACCACAATTATGCGCAGCCACTTTTGTGCAAACATCACCAGACATTTGGAGCATAATTACAGAAACCTTTGAGTGTGTGCACATTTAAGGGTATTGTTCTGCTAAGATATTCTACACAGTGTTCACTGCAGTGTAAATCAGCGGGTGTGTTGGAAACAGTTCTATGAGAAATCCTAATCTCTATTTCCAACCCATTTCCAAGAGTGCCACAGGAGTGCCAGACGACCCTGGTGAGGAAAATACGATGATGCATCACACCCTCACATTTACATAACCTTTCATATTAGAAGCCGTCTGTCTACGTTTCACACAATGCTAGTCTTCTCCAGGCAGAGTTGGGGAATTAAGAGATTTTAATTACATTTGTATTCGTAATTGTGGAAAAACATGGTATTAAATCCCCTTGTGGCTCAGACTGACAGTTCGCGGATTTTTCCCTAAACATATGTTTCTAAATTAATAAATAAAGTAAAACGGGAACAATTTGCTGATAACAACTTTGAAATAGAAATTATTTGTCATTAGTTTTGAATAGTATAATCATTCAATTAATGTAGTGGTTAACTGACTAAAAATGAATAATTTCCCAAAATATTCTTCTTCTGTTGAAATCGCTGTGGGGATGAATTGTTTTTCTTGATTTCATATCATTTATAGTGATTATCTCTATTTGCTTGATAAAGAAAGAGAACTAAGGATGTCACCTGCAGCTCTGGAGAACTGTGGTAGAGGCACGAAAGTGAAATCACAAAACAATTAGACAAATAATAAAAACAAGGTTAATTTATATGTGAATGATCATGCAGCTATGTTCCTAATTATATTGCATTTATCTGTCTGCAGGAAATGACTGTAATATGGAACAATCCAGATAAATGATTTCATAGCAAATCACAGGCAGGTTAATATGTAAAAAGTAAATACACTGACATCAAAAAATGAATGAAAGATATTGATTGATTGATGTGGAAATACTACACAAAGCACTTTTGAAGCATGACCGAGGACAATCGTCCTCCTGTGTCTGGGCCCTGATCCATTCCTCTCTCTGAGGCATCCTCACCTCTCCAGTCATTCCTTTAGCAGCAACCTGAGCCCTCTACCCAGCTCCAACCTGCTGCAGCTCACAGACAAAGGCTGCTTTCTAATCCCTCAGCCGCACTCTGCATAACCAGCAAGAAATTCCTTCTCCTTTAAGTGTGTATGAATGAACACACACACCTTACACTCTAAAACCCCTGTATACTTCTCTTCAATCCTGACACACTTTGGGCATCGATGTACTTAATGGGACCTTCGTGCCTCAGCAGAGACGTTCTGGGATTGACCCAAGATCATCCAGAGCTTCTTAGTCTAAATTAATACAGATGTTCTGCAGTGACAAACAAAACCAATAATTGTAGAATTTTATCTTTGTTAAACTTTGGATTTCAAAAACAGCATAAAAATGTTATACTGTGTCAATCACCAAATATTTTCAGTCAGGATAGTGAAATAAATGTTTGTGCCTTAACGTGTATTGTCAATTTAAATGTATGCAAGTAAATATATATATACACACCTGTACCTACACGTGTATTGTGAGAGCAAGAGTTTACCAACAAGGCAAAAGATTGGTGTCAAAGTGAAAAGAAACTAGCGTCTCTTTGGCAACATTTCAGGTGTAATCCCAATGCCTAAAGGGACATTGATAACATTAATGAGGTATTCTGGCAGCGTCTGACGGTAACAATTCTAATCTGCACACATGCACGCGCACACACTCATACACAAAATCGGTTTTCTGTTTTTCTCAGAAACTGAGGGGGAGATCAAAAAATCTAACGTTAAAGATCAAAGTAAGAGGTCTAAAGATATTGAGCCAACATGTATTTTCTTGTAAAATATCCATTGTAAACTGTCCCACTAGGGTTGTCACAAGTCGATTAACCAGTGTGAGACCTTTCCCTTGAGGCACTGATTATCCTGGTAACGACAGTGGTCAACTGATTCACATAAGACTGTTCAGGAGCCTCACAAGTGACTATCGGGTGCAACTGTGATCTTTTATCTATGTATTTAAATGACTTTTCTTTTCAATAATTTGCCTTACAGGTTTTTTCACTGCAGAACCTGAAGTGAGGAAATATTTCACCTAAGCACTTCCTCTGGCTTCATACCATCACAAGCAATGAGTTGTCTTTACCTGTCATTAGTTAATTGCCACCCTGTGGACAGCATTGTTTGGACTTGTACTGATCACACACTCACACATTCCAAAGAAGAACACTACAACTGAACTATTGGATTCATTTGCATTCTGTAAATGAGGAAACCTGATGTGACGGTATGGCAGTGCTTGATGCAGCACTGATCAACAGTAATACAAACCCTGGCTGTTACAATTCTCAGAAATTATGTTTTCAAACAGTCTGGTATAGTAGGAAGTAACAGGAATTCCTTTGCCAGCATGCCCCATTATTACAGCCTTATCCAGTGAAGTACTTGACTGATGGCTCTTCATTGTATAAGCATCAATACGGCATCATTTCTGTAAAGCCAACAATGACTTAAAGATGAGTACACAGATGGTGGGTTGTGACAGCGGATTTTATCCTTACTTCTCAGTGTACACAAGATCCAGCTGGGTCACATCCTGGCCCCGCTTCAGCTGTCAGAGTCAAACTACAGCCGGTGTGTGGGTGTCCAATGGCTCATGACCAAAGGATCCCATGCTATTTTCCCTGTACCGCGATCTGAATGCGCCAGATCTAGTTTTGCTAGAGCAGCTTGCAACTCTTAAGCATGAACCGAGAATCAAGTCAGTACCTGCCAGTGCTTACTACAAGGCAGTGTCGTTTTCACACACTTGAGATCATCATCTGGTCTGTCTTAGTGAAAAGCACACTTTGTAAACAAAGGTTTAGCGGCTTCAGGCTCTTTTATGTTCTCATGAAGAGGTTTAAATCCAGGCAATTGTAGTGTTAATCTGCATTGTGTTAACTCACACTACTAATTTCAACCAGTCTCTGAAAATGTGAAACTTTTATGCTCAGATCCACTCCTTAGCCATGTGAAGAGTCCGCCGACCATCCCAATAATATTATATTTAAACAAGATGGCCGCATACTCAATATTGACTGAAAGAGAGAAATTACTGTGTGCAATCCTAAAATGGATGGGAAGTAAGAAGAGAAAAAGAACATGCAGCAGCCTTTTCCCCGAAGTAGCAGAGCATCGTGTTCTTTCATAAGAGAATTTCAGTTTTCTATCATAGCTGTCTCAGTCAATACTACAGTTTTAAACACAGCATGTCAAATATATCTTCAAGTGTAGTTTGTTTCAATATTATTGAAGAAGTTTAGGCAAAAGCCATAAAATATGACAGTATAATAATATAATCAAGTATCAATCTGTAAGACAGATGACCATGCTCGAGTCTAGTCTTTTGTCTGAACCAGATAGTTGATCGTTTAGTGGCCCTCCTTCACACGACAACCAATTTCAAATTTGTTTATTTTTCTTCCTCTCTCACCACAACTCTGTATCAAGACTGGTGTGTGGTGTGCAATCATTGTATTGATACCTGCAGCTAAAAAATAAGGGGTACATTTAAAGTAAAAAAAGTGACACCAAGAATCCTCTGATAAATGCCGTCAAACACCAATGGTAAATCCTTTGTACATAACATATGGCATGCAGGTAAGAGGCCATGGTGATTTGAACATGATTTGGTATCAGCGCCAGCTCCTCTGTGATCCATGTATGAGGAGGAAACACATGGTGAGGACCTGTATGGTCATTGTAAGACTCTTAGAAAGTAATCTCCCCTAATTGGATGTTGGAGGCTTAACAACACCGCTGTGATTGACTGTGATGGGTGCCATGATGCATTGAGCACAGGTGAATGGACCAGCCTCAGGGCTCCTATTGAACCTCGGCCATGCCCCTGACCTCTGTTCTGTTTGCAAAGGGTATCTTGTGCAATGCTTTCATAGTACAGTTTTGTCAGTTGGAGCTCTCAGGGCTGAACGTCAGACTGATCAACTTGTGGACGCCCGATACCTCCCAGGGACGATGTTCTTATTCAGTGGTCTCTCATATTGTGAGGTAATTTTAGTGGGCCCAGAAACAGCACCTTCAAGCATGAGGTTCCATCAGATAACTTATAAAACATGGTGTTATTTGTACTTTATATTGTTTCATTAAGGACATGTGGGATGCAACTTATACATCGGGTCTTTAATTGAGGAGAAGCATCGAAATGAATGTGTTGTGTCACTTAGTTTAATGTATTACAAGAACAAGACCACAATTCAGACACCTGCTCACCCTACCTGAACTTATGGTGGAGAAGCAGCTTTCAGAGCATTCAACATATTCCTTTTTATGTGATCAGTTATTAGTAACTGACATTTTATTACTTTTCTTCTATAACTTCTATTTGGACTTTTCCCAGTGTTGATATACTGTGACATGTGATTAAATTGTTGCTACTTTCCTTTATTTCTATGTGTTATATGTAATTTATATATCTTTTAAAGCATACACTGCACTTTTATTCACTTAAATATTGTTTTACAATTATTAACCTGCCGGCATGTTTGTTCTTTGCTTCCATGGACAACATTGTTCCGCAGACACTGTTGCTACAGGGTCTGTCTGGCATCATAATGCATGCTGTTAACATGCTTTAACATCCTGCTGCGATGTTCTGTAGGAAGGAAAAATTACAAGACTATTTTCAGGTTCACAAGCTGTAGCCTCTTTTCCAAACAAAGAGGTCAAACTGTATAGACCTCATTTTTCCTAGCTCAACAGTAAAGGGTGTGTAAATGCTGGGGAAAGTGAGCCACTGCTATTTACACGTGGGAAACACATCAATGGCTCTTTGAGATCGAATGTTTGATATCAGTGACTAATTTCATCCTTAATTCATCATCAGCACCAAGATAAAAAGTCTGCATTAGGTAGACTTCTAACTTCGGGGCGGAAACAAATCTAACGAACAGTTGACCACTTTACAAATTAATGGAGCAGCCCTGAAACAGAGTTTGTTTGTTGTTAAGAAGTTCTGTGGGAGCAAGAGGCGTAGGGCTGTCTAGGATAGAAATAATGTTACTCTAGATATATTACATGATGACAAATGGTGAGAAGAAGAAAGGGAGCTGGCCTCTGCTTTACACTGTGACCGTCTGGAGCTGATGTACACTTGAAAGAGTTTGGATGATCCAAATGCATGAACTCGCCAGCAAGCAGCTACTATCATCTCTGCAGGCACAGTACTGAAGACAAAGAGACCGCCACAGTTGCTCACTGAACTAGCTAGTTATGTGTAGCCTAGTGCCATGGCCAGCCAGCAGGCAGGAGGCAGCGCCTGAACACCTGAGTGAAATTTTGTATTATACCTTATGTTTGTATTATATCTTAACATGTCAATGGTAGATGAATAAGAGAAAATCCCCAAAAGCATAATATTTCCATTTTATATTAGTGACCACCAAGAAATACCCCCCGCCCCAAAAAAAAAAATCTGCTTTCTGTGTGTTGCTCGAATAAAAATAAACAAAGCTTTGACTTGAACCATTTGATACATGATTTTTGAAAAAGCAGGCAAGCCCACGGTCTTGCAATCAGAGACCCTGCTCCTCCAGTATGCAGAGTGTTGGGGCGTTAAGATGTCAATTAACACACAGCAAATCAACGATGACTTCTGACAGACTATCATTAAATAGGCGTTAGGGCTCAGGGAGAGGAGTGTGGGGGTGGTGAGCCCAGATTCCATTCTGCAGACTCAGTTTCCAGTCTGCTCAAATGTAGAACCAGAACAAGAGGCTGGATTGACATACAGAGCAGCAAATATATCCTAGCATGGATGGATAAAGATTATGGCTTACTGGTTAGTGCAGCCCCTGATGTAGGCTAACGTCAGCAACAGAGCTTAAATCGGGTTTATCTGCAAGGTAGAAGAGTAGCTGGTCGTTCGCTCTGAGGACAAGGTGGAAGAGCTGTTGACCATTTCACCCCAAGACTACATCCATACTTCTACGTCTTCAAAAAGTATTTTCAAATATATCACAGTCCATACTATCACACCTGAAAATGCACAAACTATTGTTTGCAGATTGCTTGAATAACAGCTTGTTTCCTACACATTTAAGCAGTAAAATGTCAAGTCAGTACATGTAAAATTGGCCAGGCAGGCTCTGGACTTTCTCCTGTCAGCTCCCTAGAAAAAACTCTGTATTATATCCAGAGGAGTCCTCGTGAGCAAGTGGGCGTCGACAAGCAACAAAACGCAGATCTGAATAAAATACAATAATACATAGTATATCTTATATATCATAAAAAAGAGGTGCCATACACGTAAAAGACGATGACCCTTTGATGATAATGGCTGTGATCTCTGCAGCGGAATTTATATGTTATGTCCTACCATCAGCATGCTGCGCCACCCCTCAACTGAAGGTGAGATTTTTCTGTTGCTGTAAACACGTCTGATCGGAGAATTGCCTGCTATGTTCTTCATATATGAAAGACAAACTGATAAAAGGACCCAAGTATCTGAAGACTTTCCAGAGTTCACGTCTGAAAACGGCCTTAGAGAGATGGCTTTCAATGACAGGGTGTGAGTAAAAAATATTAGGATGCAGGAATGTGGCAGAATAGTGTTTTCTGTCCTCTTACAGGCTCCATCACTGATGTATTTTGAATCATATTTAGCTGTGGAATACTTAATTAATAGGAATTATTGTGGAGGCAAGGGATTCTTACCACTTTTGCTTGCAGCAATCCACTAACACATGTTCATATCAGTTTCATCATTAACTCTAAAAGATGGTAATTTGCTGCCTGTTTTAATAAAAGCTGGGTGCACAAATATTGCCTGATTCAAGATGAAAGGCTGGGACTTTTATTTCTAATTTGCTCACATACTGTACATTTTAATCCCTCGTTTGGTTTTCATTTATCCACCCACACAGTTGGCATGACCGAACATTAATATCAGGATAGACTGTTTGACGGATTATTACTTTGCTTGTGCGAGTTTCTTTTTCAAAACCTAGTTTGATCCAGTTGCAATTCTAGGAGAATTCTTTTTTTATAGGTTGATCTGATTTGATAAGAATCTCGACAACATCAACTTAGCTCTTTCACAAGGTTTCATTGTCCATTAAACCAAGTGAATTTTCTCTGTGAAAGATGTGATTCAGAAATTCAGATACATTTCTTACATGATAATAGAAGGCAATACAAGTCTCTCTATAGCTTTTACCTTGTGTTGCAGCTTTTAGTTCAATCAAACGGTCTGAAGTAATGAAAATTTGACCTTGGTGGATTGTCACAATGACCTGTGTGTGAGTCCCTGACTGAGGCCCATCACATCTACCTGAGATGCCCGTGCTGGAACAACTAACATATTTTACATTCCAGGTTTGATGCCTCCCCTTAGAAAACCCCCATACAAACTGTGTATTTGGAAAATACAACAAGACTTAACACACTCCTCAAAATGATGCATCTGTGAGAAATATGCAAGGTTAAAGGCAAATATTTGAATACATAAATCAGACAATTACAGAAAAAAAAGCTCCCCACTCAGAAAAGGAAAAATATAAAATGAAAACTGCTGATCTCAATTCTTGTGTTAATTGTTTTTTCTAGAAACTCTGCATTAATTGTTAAGGGTAACGTTTCTGGAATAGTGACAACAGTATCATATTTTATAGAGCAACATCAGCCTGAGGGTTATGTCAATATGATTACAGCTTCTCACCTCCACACAACTGAGACTGTTGCTTTGCTTCTAAGCTTCTTCAACTACTTGAGGACACAAGCAGGAGTATTCATCTTCGCTTGCCTCCCTCAGATTTAAAAGTGGCAGAGTTCCAGTGATCCTGTTGAAGCCCTGAGCCCTGAAGCTGATGGTGTAAATCATGAAAACTACATGCTGCTTATGTTTGATGCTTTGAGACAGTGCATTTCAAAACACATGCAATATGTAAAAGTGCCTGTTGGGCCTCTCCCAAAACACATGTCTGTATTATGCAGACGTTGCTAAACAATCTTAAATCTGGAAAGACAACTGTGAATTTTCTACCCACTTTTCAGGAGCTGAAGTCCTACAGTGTGGTAAAGACTTCAACTGATGAGAGGATTGGTGTTGGTCATGCATTATAAGCAGAACCCTTTAGATGAGCTGAAAAGCTGTTGATACCACACTATAATTTATTAGTCATTTTAACCTTGGACCTTGATACCTATTCCTTGACAAGCTCTGCTTCTTTTTTACATCAAAGGGTCGTGTTTACTAGAGATTAGACATGGTCAAGTTGAGGTGAAGTTAAGAGATGATTTTTTAAAATGTTAACTAGCAGAGCTTGTTTGGGGTCATACACAAAATTATTCAAATAAGAGTGGAGAAGAACAGGGGACAATAGGTTGTAGATATGCTGCCAGCTGTTCAAACCTGCCCAGGACCCCCTGCCTGCCCAGTTATGAAGGAAAAACACACAGGCCGGAGATGTTGGACCTCATCGCATCCATGAATAAACTTACTACTGCTTAAGTTAATGACAGATTCACTCACTGTTATAGTCCCCAGATGTGTGATCACGTACATGCACACTTGCAAACACACTCAAGACAGAGCAGCTGTAACCATCTGGTTGATACAGTGTAGATAGGTGAACCTCTCACTCTCTCACCCAGTGTGAAATGTTAACATGAAGGTTATCCATATTCAGATGGGTTTGGGGAATGGGACAAAATCCTGGAGTGTTGCGGCTCCCACACCCCCTTTCTCTCCCCTCTTGTCCACCTACCTCTCCTCTCCATTTTTCAGCTGACCCCAACTGGTCGAGGCAGATAACCGCCCACATTCTGGCACTGCTAGAGGTGTCTTTCAGTTGATGAGGGAATTGTTTCTCTCCACAGTGCTTGCTTTTGTAGGGAACTATGTAAAGTGCCTTGAGATAATGTACTGTATATTATGATTTGGCAAATATACAAATAAAGTGTAAAAAAATTATTTTCTGTCTTAATCGAATGTGAGCTCAACTTTTTAGTACATCTGACTACCTAAAAATAATAATAAATGACAGCATTCTCTGCATGTAACTGAACTATGGAACTAAACAGACAAAGACACTAGGAGGGATTTTTACAAAGGATTTTTTAGCTCATGTTTCAGTGATAAAAAGATCAAATAGCCCATATTTTTTACAGGGAAAATAGGCAAAATCATCACACAAGATGCGATCAGTTTTAGAGTAATTTCATGTAAATCAGATTAACCCCAAGAAGTCCTGCAGGCTATTTTGGAAAATGTTAATGCTTCTGATTTTGCCTTTATACCACATTCAAATGTATAGCATGCCAATATTTGGCAATTTGTTTTCAGCACATTGCCTATATGATCAGGAAATGTAGTATTCACGTTTATTTGCTTTGAACTTGTGATGTTTTGAACCTGTCATTTTGATCACATTGATCCAATCTTAGTATACATTAGAAAATTTGCAGTGATTAAAACTTGTGCACACTTAGCTTAGTAAAAATCAACCATAAACTACTTTACATTTACAAGACGATATGTCTCATATATATATATATATATATATATATATATATATAAAAGATATATAGGTAATATGTACGAGAGGAAGATTGAAGTAGCCAACGGTCTGAATTTACATTCTCTTGATTTTACAAAATATTTCATGTACCTCTGGCATTCAGACAGCTTTAATTGGGTCTGTCATTTAACCTGTGCATAAAACTCTCCGATATATGGGTATTTAATACACAGGCCAGCGAATCCTTCACTGTGTTTTCCGTTTCTACAGGCTGAGCTGCTGTGGAAGAAATTCAGGGTGATTAATTAGTTTGGGATATGGTGTAAACCTTGAAAAAGGCCTGGACATTAAAAGACTGACACAGAGACACATAATGAGGAGTAATGGCAGCCAGGCTGAGCCAGCATGGAGCTGACAACTGCTCAACCCAATTAACCAAACTGAATGGGCTAATCCTCCTGCAAACACCAAACACTGGGAGATAACTGCCTGGATGGCCAGTCTGCATGCAGCTCTACAAGGAAATAATGGCTAAGCATGAAACAACTAAAGTGAAATATCTAATCATAAGAAAGAGATCAGTCAGATCAGGCAAGAAGAAAGAAAATGCCACAATACTAAAGACGCTTTAATGTGATAGGCAGGTTATTTAGCTGAAATTCCAATTAAAAAACAGAAAAATTGGGATGCGCTAGAACTTTGGTTTATGAACATTAATGTCGTCAGGCAACTCAAGATGCTACAATTGCAGAATTGTTCTTTCATATCAGTTTGTATGAAATGTTATCTGTTTCTCTAAAGGCTGCCATGCCCTTAACTTTCCTGGAAGAAATATATTACACAGTGCAACAGATTTTCGACACAGAGGAGCTCTATGGCAAAGACAGATCAGCTAAATCAGGTTTTGGATACACATACAATCCAGGAAACCTTCACTGTTGCTTTTTTCTTTTATGGGATTTGTAGTCACTAAAGAAATATAAAATAACTGCTCTTTTTTCTTTAGAAGGTAATAAAATCCTTCATGTGTACAACTACTGCTTCAATTTGAGAATCCTGTCTATGCATCACAACTTCTCTCTGAATGTAGGAATATAGAGAGCAGGAGCAGGGAAACCTGGTTGTGGACAGAGGATGACTGCGCAGTCAGCAGATGGCAGGGAGAGGCTGGCACTCCCATCAGGCTTGTGGCCAGGGTTTAACATGTCCATTTACCAGAATGGCTTGATCAACTCTTTGCCTTAAATGTCCCCTGCAATTCAACTACTGTATCAGTACAACCTGGATTAGACTGATTTGACGAGTCCCCCATTATTCATATATATGGAAGGAAGCCATGGTCTGTCCAGTGTCAGTTTGTTGTTAAATTGAGTGTTTTTTTCTTATATTTTTTTGCTTTTAAATTCTCTATAAATCTCCTTAATATCAAGAGCCGGTGGTTAGCGTATGGTTTTCTTTTTTGTCAGGGCTTTGTCACAGCTGAAGGAGGGAGAACGAAAACTGTTATGAGCAGGAGGAGGAGGAGGTAGTGCCCGGGAGCATGACTAAGGCCTACAGTGGCAGAGCTTTAGAGAGCTTTAGAGAGTGCCAGTAAATGCCAGCAGCTTTGGCCAGGCAGACAGGAAAGAAGAGAAAGCGAATGGGCAGAAGAGACGCACAAGGGGGAGGAGGACAGCGCAGACTGTCAAAGTGGAGGAGAACAAAAAATTTGAGAGAAAAGAGTGCTGGTTGAAGGGAAAAGAGTGGTTGTCCTCCCTCGAGTGTCTCCTCCAAAGGGAGTGTGTATGATGACTGTGGTAATGAAAGAATGAACTGAATTGCACCAGTCTGTTCTCGACAAAGGCACTAATCGATCCAAGTGCATTGTATCAGATAATAACATCTGACATTAGATACATTCACTAGCTGCCATTTAGCCTGATATGGAATATCTTAGCCTCCACTCCGAGCTGTCTAATAAACCTGGATAAACTGTGTTTAAGCTGGTTTCCTAAATTATATGCATGAGTTGATTGCTATTTCCAGACTTTTAGGAGTCAAATGGAATAAACACTTGATATATATTATATTTGGTGATAGATAATAGATGTAATAGTAGCACATCTTTGTCCTGTGTTGATTATCATTAACCAATTCTGTGAATAGAGATATGCATGTCTGACATATATCTGACATACCTACTGACATAAATGTGGTAAAAATAATCCCACTTCATTTTAACTGGTTTATAAACCGGTTTTACATATATGAATGCAGTGTAGAAGTAAAAATTGTTGCTCTGTGAATGAAGAGGGAAAAAATAAAAGCCAGCATTCTGCTTCAACAGTCCTGGCAGAGTTGGTAAGCATATAATTAGAGAAGAAAAAAAGGGAGGCGGTGTACAAAAGGAAAGCAGGAGCATGAGCTGGCAGTGGGCTGGACTCAGAGGAGGAGCCTGGCTTGCTTTGCAGCTCCAGCTCCCTGGCTGCACCGATTGGGCCAGGCCTGCCCAGCGGGGTTAACCTCAGCCTGGGATTAAGGAAGTGGCCTGGAGAAAAGATTTTCAAGAAGAAGCAGGGCATGATGGCCCACATGCAAGGACATTTTCATATTGCCATCCAAAAACTCACAGACAGAACTTTCAGACGAGCAATTCTTTCATATTGGAGACAAAATTCAAAGTGTGAGAAAACTTGGATTACTTGCATTAGCTGCTTGAGGTGTGATTTGTTCATACAAGTTGGTCCCGAGTGAGGCCATATGATATCTGTGAATGCAATTATGTTTCTTAACCACACTCCCATGTTGAACTCTGCCACATCAAATAGACATTAGCTTGTTGCTGGGAGCCAGACAAGCCAACAATCCACCTCTGATAGGAATTATGTTACTATTGATCGTTTGTATAACTTTTGGGGAGACAGGTTGTTCATTTTAGACAGACTGTCGACAAGTAGATTGGGTTTATCTTCTAGACAAATTATAACTGTAATATACATAAGGTTTATTTAGGCGAGCCACTACACTACAGTAGACTAATCCCCTATAAGCTGCTTTCAGACATGCACTGAACTCTAAAGTTCCTCTGTATATATTCTACGGAGGAGGTGCATGTGTGTACGCGAATGTCCAAGTGGGAGGCTCCACGGTTTCTGCTGACTTGGGTTAATGACCCTTCACACAAAACAAAAACAGAACAAATATCTTTTTTGTTTTGTGCAGGTTAGCTTCGATGAGTATGTGACCATAGTAGCTGACTCAGAGTTCAGCAGAGCTGGCTCTTCTCCTCTCTCTGGGCTCACCCTGACATTTGATGTCAGATAGGACCTGTATTTGCATCAACATAATTTGATTGTGTAGTGCCTGAGTATTTGTTAAAATTTGATTTGATGGGCAGGTTCAGACTCAATCCTCATGCAGTGCAAGCAAAGCGAATCAACGGAAGCACAATGCAGTTTGGCAAAGCACAACGTCACCCCATTTAAAGTGACTTAGCAGTGTTTCAGTTGAAGCCTCCAATGTGTTTGTGTGAGGGCTCTGCAACGGAGTGGGGACTACTTCGGATATATTGGTGGCACGACTCTCTGACATGTGGGAGGGAGTCTTACAATCATTGTGTGTTCACACTATACCACTGACAGGTGAGTGGGGGGTCACAAAAAACTGTCAGGAAAAGAGAGCGGCTCAGGCCTGTATATTTTTCATTCCGAACATGAGCCAAGTCTGATGCAGGTAATACAAGCGGCACTCCTTACCAATGCATTTACTTTCACTAATTTCACCCCACCCTGCGAACTGATTTGCTGGAGTTTGATCAGTTGTCGCGGGGTTGGAGTCCTTGTCGTTTCAGGGGAGGAGTCAGCAAGTTCCTCTTACCCTGTCATTGAAGAGCTTACACAAACCGATTTACGACTGCAGATTGAGCACCGATCTGACATCTGTAAATTGTAGCTAGAGAATATAAGCTGTCGTACACTCCCACCTCTCAACTACATGAGTCTCTGCATATTGCTCACATCGGGCACCACCACATCCCAGGTATATTGTCAAACATTCTGGAACATCTTAACAACAGACACACAACAGTCATTCACCACTTTGCAAACCAGATACTCTCTGCAATTCAAGCACAATGAAAGCGACACAATCAAATTGGCACCACAATGATCTGATAACCTACTTTGTACCAGACTTTGAATAAGGCTAGACTTTGTTCCGTCTGCAGTCGACTCCGGTATTAGTAGAAGAGTAGAGAGACAGAGAGCAGACGGTCGTGGGTGTCGTGGGAAAGGTAAATCAAATGTGAGGAGTAGAAGGCGAGGAGCTCCTCCCTCGAAAAGGATCATCATCCGTTGTCTGGAAGTTTTTTGGATTTAATGAACAAATCATATGCACCGAGTGCGTTAGAGTTGTGTCTGCGCCGCATAGCAATACAGCTAACTTGTTCAACCACCTGAAAAATCACCACAAACCACAGTACGACGAAAGCATTTAGGCCATAGCTAACGATACCTCACTGAATATCCGTCCATGTCCAACGTCAACCCAGAAAACCATAACAGAGCGACAGCGTATCCATCCACCTCCCAAAGACACACTGAAATAACGGATGCAATCGCATCTCATTAGGCCAAAGACATGTGTCCAATAAATAATTTGCCAAGTAACAATAACTGTAGCTTTCTTTTTAAATTAAGCCTTTAGATGAGATTATGATCTGTCAGTTTAAGGGTGATAAATTATACTGTAACAATAACAGTATAATTTATTGCCTTTTCTGCATACGCCTGAATTGTTTTAATTTGGTTGCATTCTGTGATGGATATTTATTTTTACTTTTGGGTAAAATTTGTATTTATATTTTGCTTCAGGTTAATAAGAACCGTATAAGTTTTATTTTGATGCAGAGACGTGTACATTAGCTGGAATGTAGCACAACAGTGGAAGTGGAAGAAGTGTTCTTGGTCATTTAAACGAGAAAGTGCAAGAAAAAGATGTTGTCCCTAAAATTAATGAATAATCGTGATAAATAATCGTGATCGCAATATTGATCAAAATAATCGTAATTATGATTTGGGCCATAATCGTGCAGCCCTAACCGTAACCTAATTTAGCCTCTTTACTTCCCATAACAGACTGTAATAAGTGAAAACACCTCTGCATTTACATCAAAACACATTTCGATCTCAAGCCTTGATTGTGTATGATGCGAGGAAAGGGAGCTGCTTGCTGCAAAAAAGGTCATTAGTAAATAATTGAACAAACAAATGTGTTCTAGTATGACACCAAACAGGAGGGAGCAGATGACAGATGTTTACTTATAGCAGTTTTGAGACCGACGCGTCAAACTTTAATGAGCCTGCCCCACATGATCTGAGGCCAGGGAACTGTGATTTACTTGGTGGACTGACAGTAACTACAGGTTGCGATGAGTGCTTCCAGCTACAGAGTGTGTAAAATGTCATCATGCTGTGTAACTTGTGATCCTCTTACACAAGCTCCTAGCAGGACACGAAGGTGTTGGAAATAGAAGCGGATTGGGGCAACAACCTAAACGATAAATGACGCAGCCTCAAATTGAACAAACGTCCACTCCAGTTGCAGTATCATGCCTGGACAGTCAGTCTGAATGGGATGTGGCGCTGCTGCTTTCCTTCAATTCTGCCTTTACGCCAACTGATTCAGCCGTAAAGCACCAGTCAATCGGGCAAACAAAGTACATGATAAAAAAGTGTCTGGAGCCCTTCATGCACACATCGAGAGAAAAAAAGTTGAACAAAACAAACAAGTAAAGCTTTGTGTTTGTTCTCTGGGTTGTGTATCATTCTTTTTAACACAATTTACCTCACAGAAGAGCAGTGAGTAAGAAACCCCACAAACACATCAGGTAGGATGATCTGCACTCTCTCAGTGATTAAACTCAGCACTGAGCATAATTCAGCCACATATTCAGGTTCTACACAGTGGCATATACCGTTTGTGAGGCTTGTTGATTCTTGAAGTCATGTCTGGTGTGTGTGGTCTGCCTCCTCTATTTCTATTAGATGGATAATCCTTCATTGATCCCTATTCAGGTATACAGTATCCCAATTACACATTACACAATAAATACAAGTAAAACAGGAGGGGGAAATAATAGTAAATTATACAATCTAATACAATTAACTCTCTCTAGAACAGGGAGCAATGTTGATACTTTATAAAATTGATGCAGGACATGCATATTATTGAATTTCTCTTGAGCGGCTACAATAGTTGGCTTTGCCTACTATCGGTATTTCCACCAGCACATACTGGACCACTGTACTGTAAAGCAAATATCGTCCAAATTGACCAAAAACAAGCATCATGTATTTAGCCTCTTTGAAATCTTGCACAATTTACAGTAAAGTTCTGCAGGAATGGCAAGACTGTAGAGTGTATGTACACAACTTGAGTTTGTTTGAGACCCTGTGAAACGGATGTCGTGTGTTATTTGAATCTGTGTCGAGTAAAAACATGAAGCCATAGAGTGAAATGTTGCAGATATTAATGGGTGTTTGCAGTAGCAGTAGAGGTAGAGTAGACTATAACTAGCAGCTTCACATGGAGAGTCATGACAACAGCCTGCTCTCTGTTGTCGAGGACTTCTCGCCACCACCTTCGCCTACACCAGTGGATTTAACCGATGAATAGGACAGCGTAGGTCCTTGTGCAGCCGTTGGTAACTGGCAGAATTTAAAGTCACTGAGGAAGTAAAAAATTCAAGAAAGCAATATCATTGGACGCACAGTGAATGAACTCCCCTGAGTGCAGGATGAGTAATCAAAGAGTTATGATTGGTTTACAGGACAAAGAAAAAAAAGATTAGATGTAAAAAATACTAGGATATTGAGTTTTTGACATATTTGGCAAATAAGAGATAAAAGAAGAATCACACACAGGATCACATATTTTTCATTGCATGAAGTTTAATTAAAAATATGTTTTAACATTTGCTTGAAGGGTTATTTAGTCCTTCCCTTGCATCCCTTCTAAGATTTAAGGGGAAAGCCACGCAGGGAACATATGTATTAGATTAGATATGAAGTCAAGTGTATTAGGCTGTGAAAGAGAGGCAAATTAATAAGAATATGCGCACATCAAGATGAGACAGAAAAGGGAGAAAGTGGGGAAGCATTTAGTCCTGAAGAAACGTGTCCGTGAGGCAGGAATACAATGGCTCTGTTGTTGGCAGAATGAGAGCGTATGCAGCACGTGCAGTGAGTGGGTCGACCGCAGGTTTGGCAGGCCTGCAGGCCACTCAGGAGAAATTAGGATTAGGGAGTGGACCCATAGCTCTCAGCAATGCAGCCTTGTGATTCCCATTAGCTGTGTTGGAGCTTGTTTTTCAGCTGGCATGCAGGGTGGTGATGAAATGGTCTCTTTGCTGCTGAGGAAAGCAGGCTACTGCTCACCTCAAGGACAATATCACCTCCTACTATAAAGTAGGCCACAGGGTCGCAGCAGGCCTCTGACACTCAGGCTACATCCATACTGTTTGTACTATGCTGTGTTTTAAAGTAAAATGATCTCAGTCCACATGAGTATTTTAGCTCCATATCAGTTATAATCTCCATCAATACTAACACAGCTGAAAACACATACCATGTGACCATTAGCGTACACTGGGCATGTGTCTGTCAGTGTAAACAGGAAACAGATTGTCTACATTGCAGTTAGTTACTTAGATACAGAAAATACAATGAATGAGAAACGATTATGGTGAAGATAAGAGCAGGGATTTGGTTTTTGGACTTTCCAATCGTGTCTGATAAGAACCATACAAGATATGAGCAGGGACTGGGTCATCGTTTTATGTACCCGTTTCTAACATGCAACAATGACAACATAACATAATTAGAACAAAGTCTTCTTAACAACTTTGATTGCATGTCTCAGCCTGTATGCCACTTCTTTTTATTCCTGTATGTCTTCAACAAGTCTTGAATTGCAAGCTTCGGCACTCCGGAGTGGTGGCAATAGATTCATCAACCCATGGCAGTTGTGACATCACAGGTCAGAGATGCAATGACGCTTTTCACTACTTCTGTAATCCCTTTGAGATTCATGCAGAAAACAGAAGAGCTGAGTAGTGGTGTGTGATTCATGGTTTGGTCAGAGAAGAGATGGTTGTTTCATACGTCTCCCTGGAGTATGACTCGTGTCTTGAAATCATATTCTCCAAGAACAAGACATTTACAAGCACAGTCCTGGCAGAATGTGTGTTTCTTTGTCAGAGAGACATGTTAGAACTCTGTCTGTGTGTATGTTAGCACACTCTGCTGTCTGTTTATCTGTTGTATATTCACGTGGGTTTTACCAGCCTTCATCAAAACGGAAGTAGGATAAAAATGACGAGATGTGTGGGAACCCGCGTCTTTGTGAGTCTGCTGACACACATCCTGTGATATAGTTACCCATAATTTACCTCTGCAAGTTCATAGTGTATGTGTGTGTGTGTGTGTGAGAGAGTGCATGTGCATGTGCGTGTGTGTGTGTGTTTGTCTGTGTGTATTCACACTGGGCTTTATTACTAGGTTACAATTCATCGTATAGTACATTTTGGGGTTTTATGTATTATTGGATTATAGGACTAATGATCATCTTATCATTGATAAATCACTCATTATGCACCTCATCAATTCTCTCATTAGTACGACACAACTGAAACAGAACTAATGTGACTGGAGCAACAAGGAACTGAGAAAAGGAAAAAAAACAAAATTTATAAGCTGATGAAATAATAAGAATCTCCTCAGAAAATTAAAAGTGACTAATTTACTGAGCTTTATGGTTTATTAATATGGATTAATTGTCTTTTTCTGGATGATGGTAATTAATAGATAAATGTATTACAGTGCTCTCAGAAGGCAGATCAAGAAAGGCACTTTGTGTGTTTTATCTTTGGCTGCAGCCTGTATGTTAATCTGACAGATTCAGTTCAGAGAAGCCATGTTGAAACAATACAGAAATGTTCCAGGTCCAACAATGTCTACGAGATAATTCTGGCATGAGCCCATCATGTTACATTTCTCATCACCTTAATGGTTGCATGTGTACGGACTCTGGATTGACTTGGATACCAAGTGAAAACACAGAGCTCATCATTCAAATGAACAAACAAAACAAGGGGATACAATATAAAACGGAGTAAGACACAAAATCTTTTTGCTGTTAAATATGATAGCCGCAATAAAGGCTTCCGTGGGTTCCAGCCATGGATTCTAGACCTATGAAATCTCTGCCTCATTAACTCAACCCCTCACCAACTTAAAACGTCCCCATACTGCAAACCAGTTCTCTGCAGCTGGAGCCACACACAGTCTCCACTTCATGCTGCAGTGCTGCAATTCATGCTAATTCAGCACTCTGGCCTTCCGTCCCTGTTTATTTTTGAAGCGTAAGTGTAAACATTTATTTGCTCATTGGGCCTCGCTCGCGGGGGCCTACTTTTAGCACAACACAGGAGACTGAGGAGAAGCACACAGAGCGCAGGCCACAGGATGTCTGAAAATACACGAGGGTCACCACATGTTGGGCTGCCCTCCAACAAGAAAGAACAGATGCATACAGTCCACAGATGCACACAGAACGGTTCATCCTCTAATTACTAAAAAGATAGTGATGAGGGGTGGAGACTATATTGGCAAAAGAAAGACTGCCTACCAGAATGTCTCTGCTGATTGGCTAAATTATACCACAACTACAGTCTCTTTTGTGCATAATATATTTGAAAAGCAATTCAGCATGAGCCAGATGTGGGGTGGAAGAGGAGCAGGTGTCCAAAAAGGATTCTTCTCGACTTCAAGAGCTAAAACATGTTTCACACAGATCAGTACTACATAACTACATCTGTATCTCACGAGGCGCTGTAACATAAACACATCATCGAACGCAATAAAGCAGAGAAGAAATGACTGTGGGGTCACTGTCAGTCTGAAGAAATCGTGACGTTTTAAACTGTAGCCCCTGAGCCCCAGCTGCCAATCTGCCACCTATCTACTGTATGAGTAGAATAAATCAATGCAACATATACTCTTTTCAAAAATATAGTATAGACTCAAGCATTAACTGCATTCTGATTCACTCAGACTCTAACTCAACTACAACACTGTCTCAAGGGTTATTACAGCAAATAAAATGCAAACTGACACACAGGTTGAAAAGCTAATGGCTCTGAATACCTGTCAACAAGAGATTTCAGTTTTTGGTTTCTATAAACATTGGCAAAATATTGAATAAATATGCCTTAGTGGATGTTTGGGTGTAGACTGATGGGCTTAAAATCGGAATTGAATCTAGAAAACAACTACAAAGCCACTTGAAGAGCACATCATTCCACCAAGGCTTATGCCCTATTTCGCAATGTTAAAAAAAGTTGAGAAGTTTGTGAATCATCACCCTAAATTGAATATTCTCCAAAAGTTAATTGTTTCTTCATTGGCTCATACCCACCCTTCCACCAAGTTTCAATAAAACCGGTTCAGTAGTTTCTGCAAACAGCAATGAAAACTTCACCTCCTTGGTGGAGGTAATAGTTTGAAAAACCCCAGGGTGAAGCATGTCCTTTTCTTTTCCATAACAATGGCTGAGGTTCATGGTTATTACAGTAACAATGGAAAACATGACTGGACAAAAAATTCATATCAAACAAAAGCCAGTTGTTCAGAACTTACAGTGGAGAAACAACTTCAAGAGCCAATGGTTTCTCACACTACAGAATTCTACTGAAAGTGACACAGAGTGTGTGACACAGCCACAGGCCAAACAGAGAGATAAGGGCATGTTGAGGCACTTTTCAGTGTGATTGTGGGCGGCTGACTTCCTGTGCATTGGTCTAGCATTAGCAAGCGTGACTGAGACTACAGACATAAGCCCTCTGAAAGCTGACACACTGAAACTGGAAAAATTATTTAAAAAGAAAGAAACAAAAACAAGCTAAAATAGGCTTACAGGCATTTTTCTGCTGTGTGATTCTTGCCTGCAGGTCCCAACGTTCTTCTGACTAAAGCAATCAAACATCCACATGCATCGTGACTAACTTTCTTATTTCGAACATTAGAATCTTTCCTCTAAGCTACGACTCTGTCCGTAAACATAATTCTGATTTGGTTCCATTCAAAACTAAAACATGATCAGAAACATCAGATCTTACAGAATAATTACAATGAACAGCATCTTATCGTCTATGTGGTTCATCGAATTGTGTTTAAGCCGCAAATGGGCTTGGCTTTAGAACATGTCATGAGTGATAAGAGGCTGTCCAGTGTCGGACACAGACAGGGACACGCACACATGCACACTAGTACACACACACAGACACACACAAACCAAACAAGAGATCACTTACATTTACCAGTAGCTTTCATACCACATTGCTCCTTCAATGTGTTCATTTAAAAAAATGTAAGGAGATCAACAAATACAAATTTGACCAGTCAAATCCTTACAGTGGAGAGAATTTATGAAACACAGCTGTTCGGACGACACTGAGCAGATGATTAAGCCGTGGTTGCAATCATTGTCAGTCACTGGTTAAAATGTATTGCATTAGTTGTACCAATCCACTTAAACACTGTGACTGGAGGCCAGTTAATGTCAGACCTGGTTTGTAGGACATGCTGTGCAGACATTACTAGTGTTTACAGCAGATCTGAACGGCCACACTCACAGTCGGATGAAAAAGCAGCCATCATAGAGAGATGGAGAAATTGGGATGTCATTAAAAATGGGTGTAATGGAACACATTTTCAGTCAGTCTCTCCGGGGAGTCATTGTTGCACACAACAATACACATGAAGAGATTCACAAATAGTTGTCGAACACATGAAGAAAAAGGAAACCTTTGAGAGAAGTTCAATATTTGGTACTTCTCTCCGCAGAGCTGGCCAATCACAACATGAATTGGCTGAGAATGTCGGATTTTCGATTTTGGAAACCGTGAGATAGACCACCCCTTCCTTATCTGACGCTATATTGGGAGGGGGTTGTCAAAGTTATCTGGCCGTCTGATAAGCAGTTTGGTTGTGTGTTCACCCTGTAAAAGACTGGCACCCATCCAGTGTTGCCTGCCTCTCTCCAAATGCCTCTTGTCCAATGCGTGCTGGGAAAGGCCCTTCGTAATGTAAGGATTTTACCAAGTTTGGTGACAGAACCAACAGGACTTTTGTGATTCTATACTTAGAACTTGTCAAGCAGCTGCTCCCATGTTTAAGAAGAGATATTTTCTTTCGCAACAACCCTCCATCATTACAGTGGGACATTGCTGCCATGGTAACAAGCTCATATAGCCCCCGCTGGAGGAGAAGAGGAATTTACAGTCACACTGTGGCAGGCCCACCACCCTTTACCGGCCCTGCGGCTAAAGATGTCCCACATGATCTCCATGGTCAACATTCAGAGACGAGGACAATGATGATGTTAAATCTATCTGATTCTGTGCAGCATGTCATCTCCCTGAGTCGGGTCGGTAAGTGCTCTTCCTCTTTCTTGTCCCTTTTGTGACAAGAGAAACGATGATTCAGACCTGCAACAACAGTCCCTCATCACACTTCTGACCAGGAGATGTTGCAGCGAAAGGGGTTTCATGTATTGTGCGTACTGTGTGGCAAACTAAGCTTGTCAACTTAAACTCAAACTGAAAAACTCTCGAAGCCCAACTACAGCATGAAACTTAAACTGCAGTCATGGAATAGCAGTGGGAATGAAGGTCGGAAACTAATGATCGGTCTGAAAAAGAGGCTGAAATTACAACAAAATTCAATACAGCCCATCACATTCCAGAAGACGAGCTGCCATTCATATGATTCAAGGGTCAAATGAATCATTAAAAAACAACATTCTGAATCTGATTTACAGCAACACAGCATGCGCACAGCTCACTAGGTTTTAAGAATTCCCCAAATGTATTCGTCATGATCGATGGTGACCACATCCTGCATGAAGGGAGGATGTCAGATATTGTACTCATACATTCCTGTGTTTCATCAGAACCAGTTAATTCTCACATCATATCAATTGCAATGACAGAAAAATGTCAATTAATGATTACTGAAATGAGATAAATAAATAAACATATATCAGATAATGTTGTTTACCTTATTTGAGTGTACATGTTTGTATTTTTGTTGTTCAATGCAAAGAACTCTGCATTTCCTGATATGCTATACAGAGTGAACAACTGATGAGCCCTCTACATGCCTAAGCATAGGGCTGGGTAATTAACAGCAATTAAAAGAAATATATGGAAAACCGACATTTATAAACTCTTAACGACCTAATTTTGCTTAATTTGGTTAATACTTTGAGCATTCATGAACTGTCGGGTTATAAAAAAACTAATTAAATCATTAATCGTAACCAGGGTAAAAGTTTAAAAATAATGGTGATGTTGATTAGAAGTCATATTGCCCAGCCCTAAATAAACGTAAGACATTAGTAGCAATATAAATTGTTGTGATGTGAGCTAGAGATCCGATTTCAGATTCCGATCAAATACAGTTGGACAGGGAGCTTTTTGCTCAAGGCTATCATGACACATTTAATAAGCAGATCTGTCGGAAAGGAAGAGACTTTTATTGTTGTAGGCAGCAGTGAAACACTTATACTGCACCATCAATCTGCTCTCCAGCTCTGTCTCTCATTTTTATGAGTCCATTTAACATTTTATGATAGTTTCATTCTATTTTTATCCTGCGATTCTCCACCACATTAGGTGCCATGTAGAAAAAAACTGCGTCCCAGCTTAACTGTTAACCTCAATAATTTTCTGTTTGTCCCATAAAAGTGTTCAGCGTTATTTGTATAGCCAGATTGGCAGTTTCCATTTAATTTGGACCACAAGTGTTTACCCTTATCTGCATCTTCAGATCAGATCAGATCAGATTTTCTACCACCTCAAACAGTCACTTCCTTAGAGTCCCACATCACTGTATATTTTTCGTGAGCTTCAAAGGGCCATGATTCTTGTAAGGAGCTGTCATATGTGCAACAGGCCTACAGCAGAGCCAAGTCCAGACATGTCAGTGAACAGGTTAACACTCAGCCGGAGCACACACAGAAACCCTTTCTCTGATGACAAGTCGGGAGCGTTTCTTTTTTAACTCGTCGCAGCGTGGTGCCGCCGAAGTGGGCCAATCTGGTTAGTGCAGCGCTGCCTTAATAACTTTCCCTGTGGCCAACAATGACAACTCTCGCACGAGTCTGAACAATGACTAAATGCCATAAAATCAGCTGTCTGCTGAGTAACATAACTGAACTTTGAGTGAAACCTTACAATGAGGAGGAAGCCCCCAATGAGAAATCACAACTAATACACTTCACTCTTTGGGTATTTCCATCCTTAACTCAAATCACACTGCATGTAGACTGATTTGAACTTAAGTTGTGTGTTTGTAATTCCACATGTCACCAGTGTGTGTGCTCTGAAAGATTTATGTGTGGGCAATCAATCCATTAGAAAAATAAGATACGTGCGTGCATATATTTAAACAACACAAAACCTTGTTGTGTCAACATCACACAATAGTGCAGGCAGGACAACGTGTACCAGCCAATGGAATGCTTTTCTATAAACTGTGACTCAGCTAAAGGTCAGCCCACAGGTCAGGGCCGACATAGAGAAACAAGGATCACGATTACCTCACAGAGAACAATTGGTCAAACACTCAATCACTCTGGGACCAATCACTGCCTGTAAATCTTTGCACAGAACCACTTTCTGCATGGAGATGCAGGCAGGGCACGTTCTAGTGCCAGGTATGAACTGAAAGACTTGGAGCTGTAATCTTGTGATCGGTTCACTCAGGACAGATGTTAATATCAGGTCTAAACATGAACCCAGTTTTTGTGTTCCAAAGAACTGGCTCTTGTTGAGAACACTTGTGATCGGATCTCACGTCACCCCTCTCTAAGCATATAGAGAGGAAGAGAGTGAGCTGAGTCAGGAGGGCATGAATAAAAAAAATGTATGCACGCATGTTCATAGAAAGATTTAACTTATTTTGGCATTGATCATCATGTGATGATCAGTGTTGATATTGTAGCAGTGGTAACAAACAAATTAACATTTTAATTGTAGTGGGTCAGAGATATCAAGTGAGTCGGTGTCAGTTTATGTCTACGAGTAAGCGAGACATACACAGCAGACAATGGACTGAGCCAATCACCAACAGACGATATATTGTGTTCCTGGAAAATCAGAGATGCAGACACTACTGTGACGTAATGACCTGGCTCAAAGGCAGCTCACTGCCTACTGCGTTGGTAAGCAAACAAATAAGCAACAATGACCAACTTTCACATGTTCCCTCTCACCTCACAAAGTGTATTTGGTCAACTCGCTCCACGCCCCCCTTCAAATCACAGTTTGAACGCATTTCGTACTCAACAGTTGGATTACAGTTGGAAGTTGAGTCAACGACATGAAAAACATGATATAAAAAAACAAATAAAACCATCTTACCTCATAGGACCAGACACACTGGACCCCGGCGAATCTCCTGACACACCTTCCCACCTCCACATCTTCATGGGTAGTGTACATCTCTTGTAGACACTCTCGGATGTGGGGCACCATCCTCTTGAGGACCTCGCGGCTCATGATGACCCCTGGCCCCCCCATGCAGAAGTTCTCCCCAGGCTCCAGGGCCAATTTCCCGAGCTCGTCCCGGGCCCCCATACCCGTTTGGCCGAGAAAGATGGCTTCACTGCTGTTGAGGCTGCGCAGGAAGCTCTCCAGCTTCTCGCTTTTGATGTAGACATCGTCATCAGCCCTCATGAACCACTCGTACCTGTCCAGATAGTGGTCGTGCATGTACTTAAGCATCATGAAGGATTTCTTCTGGGGTGGGTACGAGTCATCCACATTCCGCAGAGCCACGATGGGAATGGGTATGGAGGTGTCAGAGCCCTCACTGGAGAAGAACTCCACATGACCTGGTATCGATTGTGCCCAGGTCCTGTGAAAACAAGACAAACAAACACAGGTATGGAGTCAAAAAAAGTTCAAATAAACTACTGGCATAATCTGTAACATGCAATATCCCACAACAATAACCCTCAAAACAGACACAAACATTGAATACTCAAGTGGTCATGTGCATATTACCGTACAGATTGCACGGTCAAAGATTCCGGACAATGTCATGATTAAATTTACGTTACACGGACCCCTCCTCAACTAGTCCTGGATATATTTTGACACAGTAATGTTGGCACTGTGATTAAATCCATGTGGTGATGATGTTACATTACAGAAAACCTGGTTATTTTTGAATTTACAGTTACAGAAAAGACTGTAAGTAGGGGTGGGCAGTATAAAGGGAAAGTACACCTTGAATTTCGATCTAAATGGATTTTTACAGAACCATGAAGACCAGTAAAGCCCTCACAGATCTGAGGTTGGGATGACAATACTTTCTATCAAACCCCTCCTATAAAATGAGGAAGTGCGGGAATGAGAATAAAAAATAAAAGAATATACCCATGCTGCATTAAGCCTGTCCAATATAATGATGCAAATGCAATGACGTTCGAATAACATCTCATCGTTTCATATTATGCTCTATAGTTTATTTGTTGTGCCTCTTTACAGCAGCTTTTCAACATTTGAATAACACTTCCACACAACCCAGATGTAGGGAGTGAATATGCATGAAGATTACATGATGGAGAGTGAGTGACTGAGCGTGACACAGAACATAGTCATTTTGAACAGGAGAAGGACCAGTCAAGACAAGAAGCCTGGAACTAGAAGAGGAGCGGCTTCTGTCACATGGATGTTGTTTGGTTATATTGAGTCTGATACAGAAAAGAAAACTGTACTTGTAAATAATGCCTCAGACTGGTCCCCACAACAGAACAAAAACACAAGTAACCTCTCTTACCACCTCAACAGTACGAACAGATCCTATGGACAAGAGACACTAAACAAACCTCTGACTCAGACACTACAGGAGGGTTTTGTCAATCAAACAACATGTGACAAAGAGTCATGGAAGGAGATGATAACAACTTGACATTTCCAAAGATATGGACCCAGTTTACACATTCAAGTAAAGGTAGAGGTAACAATATATATCATTATCTGGATATGTAAGGACCTATTTAAGGAGGTCAGATCACACAGTCCTTTACCATTACACGCTGTACTTCAAATCTTAGTGATTTAAATTTTAAGGCATACTGCCCAGCCCTAGTTCCAAGCACATTTGCCATGGAGAGAAATTACCATTTGTCAATGCACTTCGCTCTTACGATGATAATTCCATTAAAACCTAAAATTAGCATTCATTAAAGCAAAGCTATCCGTAGAAGCACCGGCTGCGGGCCAAACAGCTGACTACTCATTGAAGTAAAGCTGGATACTTTACTATATTAATTATTGATTCTAATAAAGTAGTTGTGATTTACGCTTTACTACGCATGTAAATTTTACGACCACTTCAAACCCACACAAGCATGATGACAGAGACAAATACAGCTGTGGCCAAAAGTTTTGAGAATGACACAAATATACATTTTCACAAAGTCTGCTGCCTCAGTTTTTATAATGGCAATTTGCATATACTCAAGAATGTTATGAAGAGTGATCAGATGAATTGCAATTAATTGCAAAGTCCCTCTTTGCCACGAAAATGAACTTAATCCCCAAAAAACCATTTCCACTGCATTTCAGCCCTGCCACAAAAGGACCAGCTGACATCATGTCAGTGATTCTCTTGTTAACACAGGGGAGAGTGTTGATGGGGACAAGTCTGAAAATCACTCTGTCATGCTGATTTAGACAGAATAGCAGACTGGAAGCTTTAAAAGGAGGGTGATGCTTGAAGTCATTGTTCTTCCTCTGTTAACCATGGTTACCTGCAAGGAAACACGTGCAGTCATCATTGCTTTGCACAAAAAGGACTTCAGAGGCCAGGATATTGCTGCCAGTAAGATTGCACCTGAATTTATCATTTATCGGATCATCAAGAACTTCAAGAAGAGAGGTTCAATTATTGTTAAAAAGGCTTCAGGGCGCCCAAGAAAGTCCAGCAAGCGCCAGGACCGTCTCCTAAAGTTGATTCAACTGCAGGATCGGGGTACCACTAGTGCAGAGGTTGCTCAGGAATGGCAGCAGGCAGGTGTAAGTGCATCTGCACGCACAGTGAGGCGAGGACTTTTGGAGGATGGCCTGGTGTCAAGAAGGGCAGCAAAGAATCCATTTATATCCAGGAAAAACATCAGGGACAGACTGATATTCTGTCAAAGGTACAGGGATAGGACTGCTGAGGACTTGGGTAAAGTCATTTTTTCTGATGAATCCCCTTACCGATTGTTTAGGGCATCTGGAAAAAAGCTTGTCTGGAGAAGAAAAGGTGAGCGCTACCATCAGTTCTGTGCCGTGCCAACAGTAAAGCAACCTGAGAACATTCATGTGTGGGGTTGCTTCTCAGCCAAGGGAGTGGGCTCACTAACAATTTTGCCAAAGAACACAGCCATGAATAAAGAATGGTACCAAAACATCCTCCGAGAGCCACTTCTCCCAACCATTCCAAGAACAGTTTGGTGAGGAACAATGCCTTTTCCAGCATGAAGGAGCACCTTGCAATAAGGCGAAAGTGATAACTAAGTGGCTCAGGGAAAAAAACATCAAAATTTTGGGTCCATGGCTAGGAAACTCCCCAGACCTTAATCACATTGAGAATTTGTGGTCAATCTTCAAGAGGCGGGTGGACAAACAAAAACCCACAAAATCTGACAAAATCCAAGCATTGATTATGCAAGAATGAGCTGCCATCAGTCAGGATGTGGCCCAGAAGTTAATTGACAGCATGCCAGGGTGAATTGCAGAGGTCTTGAAAAAGAAGGGTCAACACTGCAAATATTGACTCTTTGCATAAACTTAATGTAATTGTCAATAAAATCCTTTGACACTTGTAATTGTACTTCAGTATACCATAGTAACATCTGATAAAAAGATCTGAAAACACTGAAGCAACACACTTTGTGAAAACCAACACTTGTGTCATTCTCAAAACTTTTGGCCACGGCTGTACACATGCCTGCACACATGCCTGCCTGTCTGTATCAGCATCGCCCCCATATGCTCATGATGAGTGTCTGTGTGTGTGCGCTCAGCTGAGAGGTTATGTCCTGCTGAGTAGAGAACAGAGTTTTCTTCAGCGTTTGGCAAATATTAGCAAAATAACCTACGACAAACACATAATGAATTGGATTGATTGCCCAGGGAGGGGACATATTCATTATAAGAGCCAAATCAGTAAACAGGTTGCAGCAATTTGACAATCGCACATTAAAAATAGTCCACTAAAAGCTTAATTTTCCTTATACACCACACACGTTAATGGGCTTAATGAATGAACAAATTAATGAATTATGTCTGTTTTCATTGCGCTTTTTACAGCAGAGCCATCTCTAGGAGGCCCTGCAAACACACAGTAAAACAGACAATGTTGTCACAGTAACAGGCCTCTGGCATGTGAGGAAAATGTAGCTGTGCCTCAGCCTCGCACTCATTTTACATTTTTAAATTCCCTACAATGCTTCATGTGTGAAGCAAAGACATGACCAAAAATAGTTCAATCCGAATCCATTACAACAAATCCAATTATTGCACTCTAGCCTATACCAGTTGCTATGGACTGAATGTGATTTAACCCGACGTGTCCTCTTTTTGATAAATGTACTACTTTTATTGTAAAACTTCAATAGAGAATTGGTTGTTGCACCACCTGATGATCACAAGGTTATCATCAGGTGGTGCAACCATGTAAAATATGAATTCAAACCAATTAACAATGGGTTAAAGTAGATATTTGTGTCTTTAAATGCAAATTTGGATGCTTACGAGACTGAATCCCTGACCAATAGAATGTCAATCTTAAATTATTCTAAATACAAAACACAACCACAAAATAGTAAATAAGAGATACTTGACTGAGATTTAACTTATGATAAGGGGTAGGAAAATATCTATATATATTTGGTTGTGCAACCCCACCTGACAGTTTTTTTAGTGTGAAGTTAAAAATACTGTTAAAGAATAGATTTAAGCTGTTTGACAAGATACTTAACAAATAACACTTGTTTAAACAAATGCTTCTGGACTAAAAAATGTGTATAACATATATTGAAGGACTATCTTTCTAGAAATGGTATAGGTAAATTGTATTTTTTGCAAACGACCATTTATGCAAACTAATGTAATATGTCATAAATCATGTTTAAAAATAAGATATGATGTATGGATATTCCTGCAGTAAGACACACAAGTTTCCAAATGTTTAAAGTTTTGGTGGAGAATACTGTTGAGTAATTTTGAGTATCAAAGTGATTGGTCCGTCTCGTACCATACCTGCACACTGCTCATATAGAGGCTTCAATAGATTCACATGATCTAAGTTGCAGTTCTTTTTGAAAAGTTTAATTAAATAAAACATGGGATAAAAAAAAATGTTCCTCTGTAAAATTACCATTTTTCACTAATCAATGGCGTGCTGATGTTTAGAGAAATAAAAACAAGACAACTGCAGCATGTGAAGGTGGCCATACATAAATATAAAATAAAGTTGAATGGGTCTTCCGTACAAGGGTTAAGTGGTCTTAAATATTAATAGCTATTTACAGATGTGTGTGCTAGATGAACTCTCTTTTACAATAATCCACATGTTTACCAGTCAAACACACAGTATGTGTAACAAATTGGGGCTGTCACCGACACATTTTCTATTTAGGAAATGGGTGGGGGACACTCCCCAAGACCCCTCCAAAGTGACTGCCCTGTTGTCAGTGTTATGTGAATCTGGTGGAAACCCAGAGAAAGACATTCACTGGACAATAATCTCCTGCACAACATCAATGGAGCTGTTGGCATCAGAGTATTGAAAGAAGGTTTAGGCCTAAATCCAAATCTGCAGAGCCCTTAAGGATTATTCTGGTGTAAACAGTACCATGTACCCTCATATCTGCATGGAAACAAATTGCAGTACTTTCAATTTATATTTAGATTTTGTGAAATCACAATTATTCTAACTCCTTGAATGGAACAACACTTTAATGGAGATCAGACTAGGCTTTTGTTATCAGACATTCCAGCTGAATGCCTTTTCTGCAAAGCCCTCCACCAGCGTCAGACCCAGGTCATGACCAGAAAGCCTGACCTGAACATGAAACGAATTTCTAGTCATGTTCTACACGGAGACTCAATCGTTAACCTTGTCTCTGTTTGTTTTCTAGTGTTCCCAACACAGTCATGTGAAACTAAGGAGCATTAAACTTGCATTTGACTCACGCCATCCACCGTTAAATTGATGATTCCCTCAGTCCTGACCCTTTATCGCTTTATGATTTTAGTAGCAGATAAGGTTACAGTGGACATCTGCTGGTCTAAGTTGTACTTTGATATATTTAATAGGGAAGACACCAGTTTTTTTTAGGAGGCTTTAACATGTATCATTAGTGTAGGAGTAAAAAATGACCAGTCTAAGGCCTGAGGTCCTTCGACATGTTCAGTGGAAATGTCAGAACGCCTGATTGATTACTGACTGAGTACGACTCTGATTCTCTTGCGGGGCTGTTGAAGTTAGAAGGTTTGAGAAGCCCTGGTTTGGCATCATTCTGCCTTGGCAGACCTGTAGTCCTCATGTAGGACCACAAGACCCAATATATACTATCTTAGCTGCACAAGAGCAGAGATGACACTTCACAGGTCGTCCAGCTTAACCTCTCCCGGTGTCACTGACCAGCCAGTAGGTCAGTCAGTACAAACTCATTATGTCCAGCTCTTGTCAAAGAGCTCCATTTTATGTGTTCAAGTAGTCATTGAGAAAGCTATCAATTAACAGTTGTTTTAACAATCAATTCATCTTTTTAGTCATAAGTCAAGCTGAACTTGGACTGTCAAACAGAGACTGGATATATTTAGATTAGGGACAAGACAGAATCTCAAAGGCATTGGATGGTGCAGCTGCAAAAATATAATGATAAGGAATGTGGGGTATATGGTTGGAATATTTCACTCAGGGTTAACATCGAGTATCTAGATCTTTGCCTGGACTTCATGTATGCAGTGATGCAATATAAACAATATGTTTGCTTTTAGGTTGAGTTATTTGTATTCACTTAAGTTTGGTATTTTTTGATTTAACAATTGAGAATTTGTTAAATATTTGCACAGCCTTTTACTTTTACATCTGTAAGTCTTAGGTGGTTTTCCTGCCATTTGTGTTTAAATCTCTCTACAAATAAAGTTGAATTGAATATCTTTCATGAAACTGAGGGCACTGTAGCAGTATTCTTAAACGTCTTTTCTCCTGTACTCCCTCTGACTGTCAGCGGTGTGCTGCCCGCTAGCTGCCTGCTCGTCTCATCGACGTCCCTCCAGGTGACGGACACAGCTGGACCGTTACCTTCCACAGAGGAGACATGACCCCCGACACACCACGTACCTGTGCGCTGCCACGGCCCGGCTGTTCAGGTACTTCTGGGCAGTCATGACACCGACGAACAGGAAATTGTTGGACCTGGAGCCAGGCTTCTCGGTCGCCGGGGAACCGTTATCCTGCGGTGGCCATAGCACTCCGCCGTACTCCTTCCTGAGAGCCCCGTTCAGCCCGCAGCCGGCGGGGCTCGCCTTCCGCTTCTGTCCGGCTTTCTTCAACTCGGTCGCTTTGGGTAAAATGAGTCTGGAAGCCAGCGTGAACCCGACCACCAGCCCCAGCAGAACACTAAACCATGCTCTTCGGCTTCGACCTGCCATTCCCCAAAACTTCACCAGCTCGCCGTGGATCCCCGCTGTTTCCTAAACAGCGGAAAAGACACTAACCGGTGGACTGGATTTAAAAACTCACTAAATGAACGACAGTAATGCAACAGGAGCAGATCAGTAGAGCTGCCGTGTCTCCAGAGAACCGGGCTCACACACACTCTCTCATGGTAGAAAAGCCCTTTTCTTCCAGTTGCCTACGTAGCATCACAGCAGTCTCCTTGAAGCCGCCACCTGAACCGCTCTCCCACCGTCGCCCTGCCCGCTGCTCATCAAACGGCCCGTCGGGCTCCACCATCAGCTCACTTCAACGCCACTCGACAGACGCACTAGCTCTTTTCTTTGCCTTCAGCAGCGGCCCCGTCTTCGCCATATTTCGCCGTCGGAAGGATTCAGACTGTCCTGATCGCTGCTCGCGAAACGGTTTAACGTCGAATTGACCTAACGGAATTTCCGTAGAAGCGCCCTGACTGGCTGGCTGCGTGAATCCGCTCCAACCATTGGCCCCGAGCTGCTGCGTTCAGGGGGTGTGGGAAAATTGTCTAACACTGGGTACATCTGCCACACGATGGTATTTCTGAAAACTGGAGGCGCTCTCTGTGACAAACACCAAATCATTGATATTGATAACAACATCAATACCTCAGCAACAACACTACCACAACTAATGATAAAGCATGCCAATGCTGTTCAAACCACTAGTTTTGGGACTGTAACAATATTATGAGCAACTATAAATCCTGTCAAATGCAGCTGATTCTTTTTAACTGTATTAATTTCTAATGTTACTTTAATCATCCAGCAAGTCCAGAATGTATTATTCTTGGTCACTGATCAGTACTACGCATTACATAATATCCACAATCAATAGAATTCAGAGCTGTTCTATTGAACTATTTGCGTCTTTACTTGAACCAACTTGTTTTCTAAATGATGAATTAACATCATACGAGCGACCACAAACGTAGCCTGGCTCTCAGCCTGCTCTCTAGTCTCGAGCGCCCCCTGGTGGTTATCATGGTTTTGATGTTTTTTTCCCTTGATATTGTAAGCATGGAAACTAACCCTAACCATACAAACATAAAACCTTTAACCCATCTGATTAAGAAGGGGGTTTGGAGAAGTTAGCGAAGTTTTGATGCTCACATGGTGGGTTCACTCCATGTGGACAAAATAGGTCAAACTTGTGTGATATTCTCTTCAAACCATCATCAACACAGCCAGTCACAGTCTATATATATATAGTGTACTTCCTCTGTGAGCACACACACACACACACACACACCTTAACTATCACAACTAAATGCCTAATACAAAAACCTATTACAATAATCTATTAATATTGGTAAACAGAAAATGCCATTCAACAGTTCTGTTAATTCTCTCGAAATGGAGGGCATACATTAGTGGTGACAATCCATTGTCTCAATTTAGTTTTTGTGCCTTTAAATTGAACCCATATGAAAAAAGACCTAAACTTTTTAAAAAGCCTAAACATCTGACAAGGAAGTCTCAGACAAAACATTTTGTACAATCAAGATTGTTCAAAGTGAACCCAGAGGAAATGCAGGGTATACAAGGGGATCGCAAAGTGTGGAGGCTACAAAGACTACAAAGCAGCTGGGACTCTCAGAGTTGGTTGATTACCACCATCACCTGGACTGTTATGAAGCAGCCAACTGTGACAAATTGTGGGTTATACTCAGAGGAGCAGCACTGTAAGTACACATCAAGTATGTGTTATGTGTACCACGTGTTGGCATTTCTCACAGGTGGGACTCACTTGTCTGCTTACCTGTTGGCACGTGTTCAACATTTTCAACCTGGTGATATTACACATTTTCTCCTTGCAAACAAACGCAATAGACGTGAATCCAGAATGATTGTATTGCCACCAACAAGTTTGTGCATGTATCCAAAGCCTAATATATGTTATTCCTATGTGCATGCTTGTATAACAATCAACATTACATCAATGAGCCTGTCCATGCACCTTGCGAAATGTTTATTCATCACCATATCACCAACATAACCTGGAGTTAATATCATTCCTCACACACACCGTCCTGCTGCCAAACACACTCAGTATAGAACATGTGGATTAATTGGCTTCTGAAAATTAGTGTCCAGTGTTTTATGTCTTAATTTTCCGAGTTTCAAACATGTCACTATTCTCCCAGTTCAGCAGCTTTGAAACCTTACAAATTGTGAGGTGTTGGAGAAACACTGTAAAAAGAGAACTGCAATTTTGAAGAAGGAAAACTTAAATACAAAGAATTGTCTGCAGAGACAACATTATGCAAGGCTTCAACACATAGTTTCAGTCGTACAAAATACTTTTATTAGATTTCATGCTTTCAAACACAAAGTTTCAATCTTTTTTACGTTTTGGAATAAAGTATTTTTTTTATTAATCCCACAAATGGTCTGTGTACAGAAAGACCCAGACAGGCAAGTCAGCAAGTATTGAGAGACCGATAGAAACTTTGCTTCGGATTTGATTGCGTTTTTATCTGATGAAACTGAAGAGGATCAGTTTCATACATCTTACATACATGTTAATTTACTAAGAAAGATATAATAAGTCTACTTACGCCACTGTGCCATTTAACTCTGACAATCTGGGTTCTTATTAATAAAGGTTATGCCATTAAAATTGCTATAATATTAAAGATCCTTTAGTTGAGTTGATCATAGTATGTGTTAACTTGACCGGCTTCCAGTAACACGAGCCTCCCCACTGGAATGAACTGTAAGATAAACTGAAGCTACAGACACTCATTCATTCAAGAGCCTGCCACCATTAATAATATCAGTGATAGTGATTCATACAGTATGTCTCCAGCTCTTTGTGCATGCACTCAGTACAACACACATGACATCTTTATTTTATTTAGCTTCGAGCCAAAGAGAAAAAGCTGAACTCCTGTCCTGGAAAACCTGAGCCCCCAGATTACACAACCATTCTTAACTCTGTCATTTCACTCCACATTGGGCTTCAGTGTGCCAGATTCAGAAACAAACCTGCACTTAATTTAACTATCACAAACTATTTGACACAATGAAACTGGAGCCTTTTGCCCCGAGCCACAGAGAACAGTCAGTACTCCTCCGCTGAAATACTGGCTTTTAGGCCTGCTGGGAAATAACGAGTATCTTAAAATGAGCTTTTATTACTAATTATAGCCCCCTTCAAGACAGGCTTGAGGCCTTTATCATTTCATTAAATGATGCAGGTTTAGACAAAAAATATCAGGTATATTTTGGTTTCAGTGTTCAACACACACACCCATTCTATTTTAGTGACATTGGCACAATGCATTCACTAGCCCCTTAACCCAGCCTTAACCATCACAACTAAATGACAAACCCTAAAAACCAAGTCTTGCACTTCAAACATGCCTTTGAACTTGTGAGGACTGGTCAAAATATCATAATTAAATGCTTGACCCCAACCTAATTCTAAACCTAACCCTAAGTCTTCACTCACAAACAGTCCATTGAAATAGGGACAGAGAGTGAGGACCTACAATGTGAAGATTTCCTCACTCTGTAGGGTGCAGGCTCATCATGGCCCTCACAAAGACATCTGTGCAAGAATCCACACAAAGTTAGACAACTGCTAACTTGTAATCATAAATGCAAAAATGACTGCCAAATTACAGAAAAATCTGATTTGCAAATGTTTTATGAGAAAAGAAAATGCTTTCAACATGTTTATCAGATCTTAAGGAAGCAGACGATGTAAACTGTAACTTGTTCACAAGACAAGACCAAAGGGCTCCTGTAAATCATCATAAACATGGGGCCTGTGTGCCCCTGAGAATCTGTAGCCCCGAGGCAGTTGCCCACTTTGATGTTGTGTGTTCCCAGATCTCAGCCTCAGCTCCACTTCCTGGATAAATTCACTTCAACTAAAGCTTACAAAAAGTTTATAAAAGCCCCACCGCAAGTTGCACCCTCATCCCACATTCAGGTGTTCAGATAATCTCAGGTGGACACGCTTAAACTTTTTGTGGACATATTTTTATTGCAGAAAAATTTGTTAAATGATAGACGTACCCTCTTTCCATTTACATAGATCAAAAATGTAACTATATAATCTGAATCTAATGTTGCGTATAACTAACAGTGCCCAACAGCTACAGCTGCTGTAGTAGTAGAAACTGTTAAGTTATGTTGTTACACATTTATTAAAATATATCAGGCAGCACACAGACTGTAAACATCTTCAGCCAAACCAGGTGGTTAAAAACCATTTACAGGTTAGGCTTCATTACAAGCTTTCAACTCCATGATTCATTTGAAATTTTAAAGTTATAATCCAAGATTATCCTTATCTTTGATGCTAAACAATATAGCAGCACAGAGATCAGAGAGTAAATAACAGAGATGAGAATCAGACAGAAGGAAATCAGACCGGACAGAAGGCATGTGCTGTCTTCATGTAAGTGTGGGTTTAATAACGTTGTCAGCTTGGTTCAATCAGCCTGTGTGCACATCAAGAATGTCAGAGGTCGAAGGTCACGCAGACCTAAGTCTCTGACCTTCTTTAACCTCATCCACCAGATGACGGCCCTCTCCGGCCAGGTCTAAAGGTGCAGGAGCCTCCTGCTCCTCCAGAGAGGGGGTTGTAGTCTGAAAGAGACACAAGACAACAGAATGAAACAAAAATAGAGTAGGAGACACACACGTTCATTATTTAAGGGTTGGGGTTATTTAAACAACTGGCATTAGCAGATGGTGTAATCTCTTGTTCATACACAAAAACATCATCCAACAATATCACCTGAATAATTTGGCCTTTGCTGACCTCTAGTGGTTTAACTCTTCATTACGCTTCAGTGACATAGACGTGTCAGTACACTGTGACGTCACTGAATTTCATTTGTCTTAAAACTCACCCAGGGAAGAGACACTGCTGCTCAGTCTGGTGTACAGAGTGCAAGTTTATGAATGGAATTTATCTTCCCTCCATTTCCACTGGATTAAATTGCTTTTGCAATATGGTTTGGACCAGAGGGTGATTTTTTGAACTTGCCCGCCCCTTCAATGACGGCCAAGAGGAAGTCTCCAAAACAATCTGTCCAGCTCGTTGCTTTGTACATGGTAACAGGGAAAACCTGATACTGAAATTCCTCAGGATTTGAATGAAAAGTAGCTTTATTACTTAACATTGGAAAATCCAGCCAAGTCTAAGGTAGGTAAAAGCTACCTTAGACCCCCCCCCCTCTGTTTTTTCTCTAGTTTTGAAAATAAATGCAGGTCTATTCCTACACAGGCAACCTCCTTTTAAATAATAGCATCTTTGGCATCAAAGTAGATGTTTGAGGAAATAACCAGGTAAATAAACTGTCTGTTAAAAGAGGAAAACACTAATTAAATGGGTGGGAGCTGGAACTTGTTGTTGGTATAGAAACAGCAACATATTTTGAATTGGTACATGGTCCTTTACATTAAAGTACATTGTGTCGAACTACAGGGCATGTACGATTTTTTTAAATGGAAAAACTATGAAAAAAAAAAGTAGGAACTAGCAACATACAGTATAACTAGCACCTCTTTAGGGCTGCCACTAACAACTATTTTTCTATCAACTAATCTGTCAACTATTTTACCGATTAGTCGATTAATCTAAACAATTCATTTTCCTCCCAAAAAATTAAATTGACCATTTCATTTCATATTCGAAGCGGCGCACCGCAATCTGGAGACAGTGGCGATGATAATATTGGCAACAAACAGGCAAATTTCCATCCGTGCAGAACAACAACATAAGAAAGAGCTTACTGGAGCTCTCCCTCTCTTTAACATTTCAAACTCCTGTGTGTTCCAGCTGCTGTCCTGTGAAGTACATACCAGCACTGCGGAGTGGCTTCTTATCAGTCGTTGGTTTCTGCGCTGTTGTTGATGAGCTGGCCTCTTCCGTGGTCTGCAGAGAGATGGATTCATCAGATACAACAGTCATCATGTCCGCACTGATGTTTGAGAATGTAGTTGACAGCCATAAAACCCTTTGATCATTAATTTTTTATGTTGAAGTGAAGTATTCATTTTACAGCAGAAACACGTCAGTGTGTGATTGACTATAAAAGAAAACAATGAAGTGATGCCAGATTTCTCTGACCGGCTGAGACCAAACAGTGTAAAGTTTTCCTGCCATGTCAAGCCAGAGTCAACTGAGGTGACTTTGACTGAGCCAACAGATCAGTGGAAAACATTGCAGAGAACATGCAGGAGCTGTTAAATTAAGAGTTTCCGATGACAGAAGGTTAATGTTGTATCAAACAGCAGTCGCTGGCATCTATCAACCCTGAGATTTGAAGGATTAATAAGTCAAAATTTAATTTTGCCCTAAAACTACGGATGGACAAATGGAAATCTTTTCTCTGCTGGGAGGAAAGAAAGAAGCAATGTTCACTGACATGGATTTAAAGTCTGACATCCGGGTATAAAGTACATCAGTGTATTGTTCTGTTTCTAAGACCGGATTCAGGACTAAAGGTGACAGGGCTTTTGAAGTCCTCAGCTCTGAGGAGCCTCCCTGAGGATCTGTAGCTACAGAATAAGCAGCATCTTTTTAAAGTAATTAAGCCTTTAATTAATCCTAATACATAATTTTCTTACCGTCATACTGCCTTATCTCCTGAAAGAATTTTGTTATTGTTTAAACTGTATTTTAATGTTTTAGTTCTGTATTATTTTATTTCCTGAGATTCCCTGACATTTCTTTATCCTGTTTCCATGTAAAGAACTTGAGTGCTGTATAAATTATTACCTCTGTATCCAACTGAAAGGTGAGATAGTTTTCATTATGGTCTGTTGTGTGGATGGTAATCAAAGGGTTTGAAAATTATGAAGTCTGTCTGATAATGTTGAAGTGAGCGAGGCCACACATTAAAGAACCTGCTCTAAAAATCAAAGTTACAGGACATTAAAGTGGAAACTCACCTGAGAGGGTTTTTTGTCTCCTTTGTAGCTTTTTCCCTGTGTCATGCTGTCCCATATCTCTATCTTCTGCCTCCTCTTCTCTTCTTCTTGCTGTTTGAACAATAAATTGAGGTTAAGGTCCATCAGTTCAACACAACATCATCATCATCTCTCGTTCTCTTCTGCACCTGTTTCTGTTTTTCTTTGAAGAGGACTGCCTTGGCATCAAGCTCCACTTGCATCTTTCGCCGGGCTGCTTCCATGGCCTCTTGTCTTTTTACCACAAATGCAGAATCTTCAAAAAAAGCAGACAAACACACATAAAATTTAGTATTTACTAATAAGCAGTGAATCCCCTTGAAATTAACCATTGACATGTTCCACAGATGTTACAGTGGTGCAAATCATCAGTTTATAGATGCAGCTTTGATAAGAAACGATACATTTATTAATCCACACACATGAACAGGCACACTCATGCAAATGAGGGAAATTTGTCCTCTGCTTTTAACCCATCTGGTGAACACAGTAGGACACACAGAGCAAGTTTTAAGTACAGTATGTTTCACAGGCAGACAGCAGGAAGGGACAACTTGTACAGAGGGGAGGAAGTGAAAATCTACTGTAAATAATAATCATAATATAGTAATGAATGAGATTTGTTCAGTCAGATGTAGATGTGCACGTGACAACCTGGAGGAAGAGACCCACTCAATTGGAAGCCTAAAGTAAAAACGATTTTTTTCCAGAGGAAGAGGAGTCATGTTGCAAAAGATTCACAGAAAGTATGAACATGGAGAATGGGTTACAGGCACTGAGAACTTAACTAACATACCTTAGGCGGAGTGTTTACTGTTTCATATGTATCCACATAGTTTTTACAGGAACAGTGTCGCAGTCACTTTGGAAACTGAAAACAGGATCTAATTGTCTCTGACTGGTGCTCTATGAAGTCAGATCGATCTTTGAAACTATTACTGTCTTTATAAACTATTATAAAGTCTACTGCAAACATGCTAAAGTTATATTTACATATTTTTCTATATTATTTGACCCTACATTGTACATGGAATGCTGTTTTGATTTACTTACATTCGACTAATCAAACGTTTTGGCTTTGTATCTTTATGTATCACACGACGTGTGGTTCTCACCTTGTGGTGTGGCGGAGGAGCTCTGGGAGCTCTGCCTGGATATCTTCTTGCTCAGGTACTGGATGAGCAGGTAGGCCAGCACAGAAACCAGCAGCAGATACCAACCATACTGGGACAGAAGCTCTCCCGCTGTTTTTGTACATGAGGAGAAAATGCAAAATTAGATGCATATTAAATCAATATTATTATTACAACTACGGTTCATATCTTTAAAAAGAAACTGGGTTGATAAAAACTACAGCAGTAAAATCTGAGATGATAATTACTGACCTAATTGATTAAAAATGTGCGGGATTGTAACTAACATATATATCATATCAGATGCAGTTACTAAATAAGAATATCTCTGATATATCACATTAGAAACTTGGTTTAACAGTCTATATGAAGATAGAATTGTGTATATTGCATGTATACATAAACATCATAGTAGGACACAGACATACCGATGTTTACATACGTATACGTACATATATGTATGGGTATATATGGGTGTGTATTTAAATAGATACAGTATGGTAATATGGACTCAAAGATACACATCCAAAGAGACTATTTTAACAGCTAGCTTCACCCTGGGAGACGAGCTGCCATCAGCTAACAGCTACTTCAGCTTGCAACTGGTGTTTGTCTCCATGAGCTGTGCTAACTATCAGCATGCTGTTGTTTACGATGACTAAACCATCGGTTCGCTAAATCTGAAGTTAAATCCGGGCAGCAGTAAACAGTGTTCCGGTCTAGTGTGAACTTACCCGTCAGGCTCAGTGAAGTCAGATCCTGGTTCTTCGGCGGTTCTTTCTCCACGTGATATCCTCCCTCATCTGTGATCTCCACATCATCCATCTCCATTTCTCTCTTTCGGTCGTATACTCAACGTTTTCCTCTCTTTGGTCACTTGTGTTATGAACGAGTCCCCGTGTCGACCATATTTGATAGAACTAAAACAGGAAACGTGACGTGGTCAGTTTATACTTGCTAACCCTTTCTTCTTCGAGGATTGCTGACGGTTGTTATATTTGTTCAAGGCGTATTATCGCCACCTACAGGACTGGAGTTATCAGGAGACTATCAGGGGGGAATCTTTAACTTGGGCTTCCAGCTGCACTTTGAGGGCCTGAGCACTTGCGATCTTGGATTTTGATGCGGCCGGGATGAAGGGTGAACAGGTAATGGGCGAAACGTCAACGTGTGCTGTGCGTTTTGTGAATCGCGGGAAGGATAAACACGTCACTTCCTGCCCTTAACCCCGTGTGTAGACCACTAGGTTAAAATTTTATGTAAATCGAATTAACGTTGTAATACGAGGCTGGCCTCCTTTTGGCAGTAGGCGGTGCTATCACTACATACAAACTAACACTCTTGTTTCCCTTCAAAATCTTTCACCTTTGCAAGTCTAAAGACATCTAAGGAATGACCACTCACATTGCTACATTAAAGCAAACTGACAAGGATGGGGTGGAGGTCATTATTAAGTCAAAAACAAGTGCTATTATTTCAGCTTAGCATATCGATCCGAGAGTTTATGTTCGTAATGAAATGACATATCACTACTGATTTTTGTACATGTCGGTCAATTGTGGTTTTATGGCTGCTCTTTAGGGGGCGCTTTTCACTTATTTTGCAACGCCATTTTAAATTACTCCAAAATATGTACATATCATCAGGCCGGACGCCTTTGGTGAGTTTTCAAGCAAGTTCAAGCCATCAAAAAAAGGGATTAATTTTCCTAATTAACCAATCAAAAAGCAATAGTTAATCCTCGGGCCCTCAGTTTCGATATATCTGTCTATTGATATGGAACTATTGGACAGAGTCTACATAAGTGAATTGCATTCAGCTTGGAATGTCAATGGCTGCCTCATAAAGAAAGTGGTCCCAATTCGAATATTCAAAATTTGTTTAATGGTCATTTTACAAAATAAAAAAACCAGCCCAGGTAAATGTACGTTCAACACAAGAAATTCACAACATATAAAAAAAAAAAAAAAAAAAAAAAAAAGGCTTTCAGGGTTTTCAGGAGCCATTAACATGTGGCTCTTGAACCATATCTTCATCATCCTCTGGATTTCTCTCATTCATCTGCTCTCCAGCGTCTCCACCCATGTGTGTTTCCATCTGTTCAGTGTCTTCCTCTTCTTCCTCCTCCTCCTCCTCCTCTTCCTCCTCTTCCTCCACCATTTCACCTGAACCTGATTTAACAAACAAATAGATTTATTCATCCATCTATCAAAATACAATGACACTGATAAACAAATCAAATCAATCGGGTAAGGCTGAAGTTATCCCAGTTTTACTTCTTCAATTTCTTAATACTGAGGCCCAATCCCACTTCACCACTTCTCCCTACACCGTGTTTTCAACAGTAGTCTTGGCCCATAAAACAGAGCTACAAGAGGTCGTGGTTGAAATATTACCCTACGAATTGGGAAAACCCTTCAAGAAAATCATCAATAATTGTCAATGTAAACGGACGAGAAAAAGATTTGCCGGGGATGTCATCGTAAAAACATGGTTAGGGTTAGATCTTAAATAAACCAATGCTATTGTTTGCAGTTACTAAAGGGACAAACCTATAATATCCAAATAACTTCTATGCTAATGCAGGGGGATCAATGACATTTGAAATTGAAAAGCTTGGATGCGCGGCATTACCACCAATAAATATCACCAATAAATCAAAAGCTCAGAGCTTCAAGCTGCTTGCAGTGGTCTGTATGCAACCCTGCCAGGATGTGTTGTTAATAAGGGGTGCAACGATTAGTCGACGCCGTCGACAAAAATCGATGACAAGAATAGTCGCCGACGAATTTACAAGTCGATGATTCGTTGGTTACGTCATAGCACGTGTTTTTCGTGCCGTGCAGTTGAACTAAACGTCGTTTTACCGGAGGTGCTGATGAAAGCAGCTGAGGAGTGAGCCATCTTGCTCCCTTCCTATCTCTGAAAGTCGCGCATGTGCAATAGCGTCAAAACACGGAGCAATGCCGGCCTCCGCTGCAGCAGCATCGCGTACCAGAAAGTAAAAGTTCGGGAGAACTTCACCCGTAACAGCCCGAAAAAAACTAGCTGCAGTATCTGTACAGCGGACCTGCTCTCCATGGAAGCAGGACACGTGATTGTGAGGAGGAGGCACGTGTGACTTCGTAACGGAGACGATGCGGACTCGCCTCTGTCAGATGTTATATATACACGTATATACCTGCGCGCAGAATTCTAGCATCCAGTACAAAAATATGGTTTAAACTTTTTATTAACGAGTTTAAAAGCGTTATGTTATCCTATTGCCGGACAAACGTCTTTTATTAATCATAATTATTTAGTCAGAAGAAGACTGTAGTTTCGTTTGTTGATGTTTTTATTAATGTCACCTTCCCTGTCGTTTTTGTCAACAGGAAAAATGAATACTTGACTTTTAATTTATTTGTTTTATTAGCACTTTGCCTGTCCTTGCTTTTAAATGGACAAAAACTAGATTTTTCGTTGCTTTTGTGTCAACAGTACCTTTATATGCAACAAAGTTTATTTAAAGACATTTTTTTGGAATGAAGTAACAATCTTTTGTGCCTTTATTTTCAGTCATCACATGCCTCGAACAACCTCAAGCTAAATTTAAAAGCTGTTTGCTAAATAAGAGCAATTGAGAATTTGTGTCCTTCATAATCCGATTAGTCGATTAATCGTTTCAATAATCGGTGACTAATCGACTATCAGAATAGTCGTTAGTTGCAGCCCTATTGTTAATAGAGGAGAATTTAAGTTCAGTAACATCGCTGCTGAATGCGGGTTCAATCAAGTACAATGTGTCTTCAAAGAGGGGGATGCGTCCTGGAATTATGGAAAAATCAAGCCACAAAAAAAAAAAATCGCTAGCATGATAACGGGTGTAGATTTTTTGTACTGTGAAAAATGACCATAATACATTAAAATGATATTAAACAAAGATATTACAATCATCATTCTTTTTTAATCCTAATATATCCTGCTATATTTGTCGGTCTCTCCCAGCTTGCTGGTGATTTGCAGGGCAATTTGGGAAATTCTCGTAGCCCTCGGTTTAAAGTGTGGGTCTGAAAAAACCTCAGTTTCGCAGGCTGTACGGATCTAACACTTGGCCTTACCCCTCTGTCAAAGCAAGTATTGGGACAGCCTACCAATGCACAGGAACGAGCTAAACGAAGAGGAAGGGCCAAGGGGTGAAATGGGATTGGGCTTTAATCTACACTACGTGCTGTAGTAATTAGTTGCTGCAGAAGGACATTTTGTGGAAATGAACCAGTTTCTTTATGGCAACAAAACATGTCAGCAAATGGAACTGAGCATCTCACTGATGTGCTCTTAAAGGCTTAACAACAATAGAGCTCAATGACAGAGGATTAATGCCGGGGTCAGACTACATGATATCAGTTTGCATGTTATGTGTCATAATGGACACTATTTAACACCACATATAGGACGCCTTATGACATCCAAACATGTTTAATTGGAAGTCAGTTGCGAGCGCTTCCATACTGGCAACGAAATTATGTCGTAAAAGTTTGCAAACATATGACTAGCAGTATGTAGTCTGTCATACCACTCGGGAACCACACAGGAAAAATGTATGTCAATTAGTGTTGTCATACCAAAATTATGACTTCAATACTATACCTGCCAAAATATCACGATACTCGATACTTTCGATTCGATACCACAAATACGATATGATACTGGTATATTTATCTATGATAGTAATAAATAAAACATATGTAGGGTTCCCTTTTTTACCAGCTTGTTCCTGCCCAGCTTTTTGAACACTTAACAAACGGTATTCATATTAGTATTAGCCTACAGCAAGATATTAATGAAAACTAAATGGTGACATCATAGTAGGGCTGGGCGATATGGGAAAAAATGTTATCACGATATGTTTTTCCATATTGATCGATCTCGATTCTTATCACGATATGTAGTTTTTGATCAGTTTCCTGAAGCCGTCCCTCTCCGCTGTGCTCAGGGGCATCATATCTGTAGCTAAGCAATAAGTAATAGCGCTCGTTATATTTTTTCCCCGCTTCGATTGTTTTCATATGGGGCAATGGCTGCAAAACACGACTGGATGGACTGTTGTTTTGCTAACATAGCATCGCTAACGTTAGCGATGCTAACAGGAGACGTAGTGGTCTTGCCTGTCTCTTTGTTTGGTGTCGTGCAAACTTGAGCCCGCAGAGTCAAACTCTCTGTGTAATCACTGGGATGGTGCCGTCTCAGGTGATTGAAAAAGTTTGTGGTGTTTCCCGTCCTGGCTGGTCCCGACCGCCGGCATATTTTGCAGACCGGCTTAGTCTGCTCCTCGTCCTTTTAGCCGTATCCAAACCACGTCCACACAACTGACGTCGCGTTACGCTTTTTTTCGACAATGTCTTTGGTTCCGGGTGATGTAGTGATGTCGCTCTCACATTCGGCATTATTTTCGCTGTCCCCGACTTCAGTTTCACTCATTTTTTCTCCTTTTTCCAACTTCGTTCTCTCTCTCGCAACTGCAGCAGCTCTCACGATGGGAAGTGGGCGTGTCGTGTCCTAACTGCAGCCGGCAGACTCCGACACTGTTGTTGCGCTTACTTTTGCCACGTGAGATCGAATACATGTCACGAGGAGATAATCGAAATCGATCAAAATTTTATCGCGATCCCGAATCGGGATCGAAAAATCGCCCAGCCCTACATCATAGCATTGATTATATACGGCTATGCAGGCCTATTGTCCGTATCTGACTATATGACTACATAGTTATTTCCACAAGAGTTACATAATTTTACAGATGTGTGTTTGAGGTGAAAAAAAAGTAAAAACATGCCACCTGAGCGAGTGAGTGGGGGCGGGGCTCCGGGGCCTGTGTGTGTGTGTGTGTGCGCTGCCTGGGCGCGGGCGCGCGCAAACGCACACACACACGCCCACTCCTGTTTTTTTATGCTGGTCTGATACGATGCTGATTTGACAAATGAACGTGACGTTCCCGTTCAACATATGAACACTGCACAGGGAGGGGCGAGGAGCCGCGGGATGAGACCCCCCCCCCCACCCCGGAGAAACAACGACTTGTTTTGCTGCTCCGCCGTGAAAGAGATGCGGACGTCAAAGCATTAGTTCTCGCATCCCCCCCCCCGGTTCGGGCGCTCCATCTGTCATGTCTCCGCTCGTTGCGCCACACAGTTTGAGAGAAAATCACTTCCAACAAGCCGAGGACGGTCGGCTCGGCCATGTCTCCCCTCCTCGCTGTGAGTGAGGACTGCCTGTTGCATCTATGAGAGCTGGGTAGCCCCGCCCCTCGCAGTCAATGCATGCAGGCAGCGGGACAGGGAGCGGAGCAGAGAGTGCACTCTCTTTGCCTGCTATTATAATAAAGTACCGGTACTAAAAATATGCTAAAACGTATCGTTTTTAACGTAAGGGTACCGCGGCAACACTAATGTCAATAATCTCCTTATCGGACAGTGATCATTGAAACAGGAACAAGTATCTGACCCCAGTCGTCTTGTTTAAATTTTACACTGACCTTGTCTTAGATCTCGGCCTGGGATCTGTCCCGCCTGAAGCATCCCTTTCAACCTCTCCACCTCAGCCAATGACGAGGCATTGGCAATGGCGTTCTGAAATACAAACACATTCATGTTAGCCTCAGCCTCAAATGATCCAACAAAACCTGTTCACCCCTTTAAATCCTGGAATTTCCCTGTACAATAGTTATTGAGCTGATAATTGTCTTTACGCGTTTGTAATAGTCTTTGATTTAGGATTTTTATTTGGCTGTACATAAAACAAAAAAAATCACTGCATGGTCTATGAGGTCAAAGGTAACCCAACCATATTTGAGTAAGACTGGGAGTTACAATTAAAACCTCTTCAATAATTAGACCACATGGTGACTAACTGTGTAAATCTTCCTCAGAGGAAGACTCAAATGTGATAGAAAACTACAGAAAAAGCTAGAGCCTCATTAAGATGATTAGTGTTTTTGATGGACGCATGTCATATTCTATGACATGGTCATACCAATAATACATTTGAAAAAAAATCTACTTTTGATATCTTGACAACCCAAAAACTCATTGTCAACAGTTTCAAATTAACAAAGTCAACCTTGACAGCTTCCACATCTGCTTGAGTCGGCCCTGCCTTCTTCTTCTCAAGTTGCGCAGCCACTCCAGGAGTGAATCTGAAATTAACACACCTCGTTTAGACAATGTGGACAAACACAGCATCTCTGACCTCTCAACCAGTGTAGTCAATCTCAAGTGTAGTGTCTTTTCTTAGGTCAAATAAACTGATACATTGTCCAAAGACAGCAGTCCTGAGCAACACTGTGGTGAACGCTACTGGCTTTAGGTTTACAGGGTTGGGGCCCATTTACATATTTAATCACCTCCGCTGAGAGGTTTGTTTTTTTCTACTTGCTGGAGCACATTTTGTTTAATTTCTTTGCATTACGAAATACTTGGAAGTCAATTAAAACTTCAATCCTTGCAAGTATTTAGACAGTTGCATGGTTTCTGTTCCAAAGGCTTTGAGATTATTATCAACCCACCAGTCAGTGCAGTTGTTTTAAATTGAATGCGCTAAAGAGTCTGTAGAACAAGAAATGTTTGCCAATCCAAATGCTGAGCTGGACTAACTGTTTAAATAAAGCAGATTCCTCCAATTCCTGTATGTTTGTCAATCACTGTGTATTCTGAAGTACACAAACATACAAGTTGTGACAGTGTTTTTAATGATTAGTTAACCCATTCAACCAGCCAGGATCCAGCGGTTCTGAGGAGCTGCTGTCTTATGTGGACTTTCATCTTACGTTTTCGTTCGCTTGGCAATATCCTTTGCAAGCTGAGCACCTCGTTTGCCTTTGAACATTTTCTCCGCCTCCTGGCGCTCCTATGATGATATCACACAGTTTAAGTGAAAACTCTTGTTAATCACACACTGAGCTTTGATCCAAGGGGGGCCAGGCAGGAAAAAACACAATTCACCACAACTCATTACTTATATCCAGTGCAAAGTTTAACAGTTAACCAGTCTGTACTTTTTAGCCTCCATCCCCAATACTGTAAAAAACACATTACATAACATTTACAATCTGGACTTTGAAGAATAGGCACAATGTACCTGCTCACTTGCACTTACCTTAAGCTTAACCTTCTGGAAGTCAAGCACACGGATTTGGGGAATTTTGCTGATGACATAGAGCCTGTAATGCTTCTTGTTGGTCACTGGATTCCTTAACAGGCTGGAATTTCAGTGATTATTAACATTTACAATGATAATAAGGCAGTGCAAAAAAATCATAAGAGTTGAGTACTGATGGTTCATACCTGAGGAGGGACAATGTCTTCACCGAGGCTAGAGGGTCCAAGTCACCCTTATAAAAGAAAAGAATGACATTACAACAAAACACCACAGGCATGTCTCAGCCCTACCTCCCGGCACTACATTTTTATTTCACTTCACTTAAAAATTTAGGCAAAGTTACCAAATTAATTTAAAAAGCTTATAAAGGAGAGATTCATTGAAGAGCATTGGTCCAGATGAGTGACATTTTACACGAAATACCACTGAAACAAAAAAATAAGCCATTTAACCCGATAAGATATCAATAAAATACATCTACAATTTGGAGCCTGTGGTTTTGTTGAATTACTTTTAAAAATTTAGCTTTGAGAAAAATGATCACCATGGAAGTAACAAAATACAAGAATATCGAAATGTGGAAGAGTTACAATTTTTCTAGCATTTCAGCGTACATGTTGCAGTCAACATTTTAATTTCAAATAGAAAAAGTTGAGTTTGTTCGGTTGCACTAAATGCTGTTGAAATGGACTCACCAGCTCCTGAATGTTGTTATTTGTGAGAACCAGTTCAGACAGACTCGGCAGCGCGTGCTCCAGATTCTCACCTACACGACTGGAGAAGGCATTGTTTAAAGGGTATACAAGGAGAGTGGTCAATTTGATTATTCAAGATTAACATGGTTTGTTTTATACAAGGATTCAACCGTAACTTACCAAATCCTGTTGTTGTTCATTAGCAGTGTTTTCAGCCTTTTGAGCAGAGGGAAACCATCCATTTTTCTGACTTCATTGTCAGAGAAGTCAATAGTGTCGAACTGGTCCAGAGTTGCTCCGAGATTTTCAAGCACTGGGATTTTATAACCTGTGGAGAAAAAGAAGAAAAAAGACATTGAATTGTATCTATAAAGCTCAAAAATCAATGAGCTATGATAAATGTACTATCCTGGCTCATAATTTCTATTAAGCATTGGCCGTTTTCTATCATCTAATAAAATATAGACGAGTCATGCTTAGTTGCTTAATCAGTTTCACCTCTTGCACCGCTGCATCATTATATTCAGCGCTGCTTCAGGATCAGGACAAAAGCAAACTCCTCAGTCCCTCACTGACATGCTGTCACTTTACAGTTTAACAAATTAACACCATCACTGATAAATTATTAGGACACACACAGGACTGACTTTTACTTTGTTTGTTTGAGTCGCTCTAGAGTTTATGAGACACATGTTTAAACACACCGTGCGCCGCTACATACAACACAAGACTTGTTGTATGTAGTCAGGACATTGTTAAGTGAGCGGGATGATGCAGTCAGGATCCAACATCATCGATTAATATCTAAATACAAGTAATTATCAGTTTGTGTGAACAGAAGAGCATGCATACACATGTACACAATCTAGCAGACAGAAGTTCTTCTTGCAGATTACGACGTAAAAACAATAAAAACCGGTCATGTTTGTCTGAGTGATTGTATTAACTGAAGAAAAAGCCGCCATTTGCAGTAACATAGAAAATTTTGGATTTGATACATTGAAATGCATCGATACGTTGTTGTGAATCGAATCATGAGGCTAGTTAAGATGAACACGTCTAGATGAAAGCCTTTTTTTCAAATGATCCTCAACACATTTTAAAGTTTGCACAGATCTTATTTGGGTATAGCATGCAGGGCTCATACACATTTTGACCAATGGAATTCCATGACTTTTCCATGACTTTAAACCAAATTTCCATGACCGAACATTGCGTGAAATCTCGGTGTATACGCGAAAAAGTGACAAAATGTAGTATTCAAACTAACAATGAGAATTCCAAGGCATACAGCACACCTTAAATGACACAAACCAAAGTATGCCTGCTTATATTTTGAGCATATTTCTTTAAAAATGTATGAATTATTTAAAACTCAGCGTAAATGAACTAGGGATGGGCATTCGATTAAATTGTCTTAATCGATCGTCGGAAGAATTAACGATCAATTTTTCGATTAATCATTCATATTTTTATATTAAAATTCACTATTTATAGCCTATATTAAAATGCAGTGAAAATAGAAAAAACAGCGTGTTTCCTCATTGAGATCTTTATTACAAGATTAACAACTCTTGTTGCAGTTAAACAGGATCCGTTCAATGTTACACTTGTAAATAAGCGCTGCTGTCCTCCTAAGCCCCGCTGAGAGAGCAGCTAGCCGCTGAGAGCTAGCTCGATCTGACGGCTCTCGACCTCTCAGTCCGGTCGTTGTAACGCCCTCACTCCCGGAACCCCTCACCCAGACCCGGGTCTGTCCGGGTTACCCTCCGCGTGGACTGAGGGTCCGTGTGCGGACACGAAGCCGAGCAGCAGAGGCTTAGCTCCGGGCTGCTTCCTCCAGCTGCTAACAGACACGCTGTGCTGCGTTCAGGGCAACTCGGATATTCCGACCTCCTGCCACACAGCGAACATGCAATAGTTTATCGATGAAAACATGTCATCAATCAAATTCTTAATGATCAATTAATCAATAGTCGAGTATTTATGCCCATCCCTAAAACGAACGACATGAAAATAAGAATATAACAAATTTCCATGACTTTTCCAAAACTTTTGGGAAATTATTTTTTTCCATGACTTTTCCAGGCCTGGAAAAACACATTTTAAAATTCCATGACTTTTCCAGGTTTTCCATGACCGTACGAACCCTGAGCATGTTCACTTCCAAGCCCTAATATAAGTGGGTGTGTCTAGACCAGGGTCACATTAATTGAAACACTGAAAATAGTGTTTATCTAATATATTATAAAAAACTTCTAATATCCTCTCATTGCAAGTGTTGGCAATGAGAACCCTTGGAAACGTTTCACTGAGACAGTGCTTTACTGACGGTCCCTGGCTTCAGCACTCATTCAACATTTCCACACAAGCTCCATGCAATTTGGTGGAGGGCATGTAGGAGAGCTATGCTAACATTAGCAGGCCCAGTACATCGATAACGTTACACGGACCACCTGATGGAAACCCCATGTAACTTCGCTGCTTCATTGAAGAACTCCCCTCGGATCCCGGTGTTTGACTCACCGGTGCTTTAGCTCACATACCCGATTATCTGCTCTAGTGGTGGGGTTGCTCTCAATCACTGCGCTATTGCTATTCTACTGCTAACAGTCACACGGTAAACACTAATGTAGCGTAACTCAGCCGAACAGTAAAGACTCTGCTGCTCACGTCACAGAGTGCAAAACCCAACCAACTAAGTATTTGAATGGAGCGCGGGCCTGCTTTTAGCCAAATGAAGCTAAGCTCACCAAGCTAACTAGGTAGCGATGAAGACAGTTTAGCTAACCTCGTAAATCCAGCTCTCGGTCTCTCACAGGGTTGGTGTACTGAGCGGCCTGCTCGATCAGCTCCGCAGATAACTTCACCATGTCGAGGGACACAACACACGATAATAACTTCGGATTTCTGCAACCAAACTGCGCACACGCTTCGGACCGGAACAAAGCCTGGGAGCTCTTCTTATAAGTGATGTGTCCTTCCGGGTCGAGGCTTCGGAGCGCGTATCGAGGCTTGTGTTGATGACGTATGTGGCGACGTTCAGAGCCTCGCGAGCCGGCCGTACCAAGTGACTGAGTCAGGAAATGGTTCGCGGATTTGGCGGGCGAATCGAAATATAAAGGCCGAATTATAGTACTGCGACTGCAACTGCAGCTGGCCACGCAGTTGCATCGACGGACTCGTTTTGGTTTATGGTTCCCCAAGGGTTGCGCGTGTTGCAAAGCAATTCCCCGCCAGAACACTAGGGGGAGTAACGTGTTTTGTCGAAGACGACCTTAGAGACGCCTTCTTTGTGGCTCTGGCAGTCGTCGTTGAGGGTTTACTTACCTTCTCCCAGTCGTGTTCGCCACCATAGATATATATAAAGACTAGATATCTCGCTCGACGGAGCCGGACGTCACCACATGGCGGCCATCTTGTTGCGGGAGGCTCTCTCACCCATAACATTGTGTTGGTAGTTGTAAATAACCATAACTTGCTCAATTTTCAACCGATTTTGAAACGGTCTGGTTTGTTATAAACGTCAGAGATGTAGTTATGACACTGCATAAATTATTAATATTTTTTAGAAAATAACATAATTATTCATAAGTACACAGTGTCATATCTACATCTGTGACGTTTATAACAAACCAGACCGTTTCAAAATCGGTTGAAAATTGAGCAAGTTATGGTTATTTACCACTACCAACACAATGTTATGGGTGAGAGAGCCTCCCGCAACAAGATGGCCGCCATGTGGTGACGTTCGTCTCCGTTGGCCGGCAACGCGGCCGAGATATCTAGTGTTCATATCTGTGTTCGCCACAGCCACACACACCGTGAACGATGGAATACTTGAGTCAAAGTGAGTTGGACGAGATAGAGTTGATTACCATTCAACAGCAACTGATAATATTGCTAAGGAGGAGACGAGAAGAACAACCACAAAACAGGAGACGGAGGTGGCATGTGCGTCCACTGAAGCAATCGAGGCGGAGGACGGGCGAATATGCATCCCCAGAGCCACCCACCTCAACACCTGAGGCCTCCGTCCAGCCGTCCACTTCCTATCCTCCGCGCCCCAGTTTACCGGCTCTGCCCACCCCTCAAGCCTCCATGATGCCGCCATCTCCTCTGTCCCGCATGGCCCAAAGAAAAAGGCAGAGAAAGCAGGACAACGTGCTGATGGAGGTTCTGGAACAGAGACGGACTGCTCTGCTTCAATACAAAGAAGAGGATAAGTTCACTCGCTTTGGCGCTACTTTGGCGGTCGTGTTGAGGAACGTGCCCGCAGAGAATAGGAATGAAGCCATGCGCCAAATTTATAACATAGCGATGGACTTTATAAAGAAATGAACGCCAGACACTTTACATTTTGAATTCACTTTGTAAATAGTTCACTATTTTGTCTACTTGCTATTGTTTTGCAGTGGTTGTTGCACTCTTTTTACTTTGATGTTTTGCACCTTGTTTGTATTTTCTTGTGTGTTATAAATAAAAAATTGGTTGGCTGTGAAACAGTTGGGATTTTTTGTTTTACTATTCTATTTACAATTCTTAAAGTCAGCATAACAGGTAAGATCATTAGGTCATCCAGGGTCAAGTGTGCCACGCAACAATGGTGTTCTGCCATTGTACCACGCCTTCTGGCACAAAAGAATTGCATCAATTCATTTCTCACGCATATAGCAGGTCTATAGGTGTTCATACATCCTGCTTTATAAACAACAGGACTGATCACATGCCTAAAGACAGTATGCTGCTTCTTTGCACTTTGTAAATAGTTTTCTAGTATTATTTGAATAGCTTGTGTGTGGCACCTTGTTTGTATGCAAAGTAAAGACAAAATAAGACAACAGATGGTTATAGAAACAGTTGTTTATTTACAATTCTAAAAGTCAGCTTAACAGGTATCGTCAGGGGCCAAGTGTGCCACGGGACACTATGTCGTTCTGCCATGTAACCGAGAAAGAAGTGCGAAAATGTATTCCTCACAGCCACAGCAGCTCTGGTGGAACGGCTCCTTGCGATCTGTGGTGTCTGTGAGAGATTAGAGTCGTCAGCCACCAGTCTGCGCCACTCACCAGGCTGTACCGATCCTCCTGAGTCTGCATCAGAGTATCTGGGTGGGATGTAGTGGCTCCAGGGTGTGTTTGCCTCATCTGTATGTATAGGCCAGGTGATTGTGTAGAACAACACAGGCCTTGACAACTTCCACAGCTTTGTCTGGCAGGAACTCAATTGCCCTGCCAAGAATCTTTCAACGTGCCACCATGATTCCAAAGGCATTTTCCATGACCCTCCTGGCTCTGGAGAGTTTGTAGTTGAAAATCTGCTTCTCCCTGCTCAGATTTGCCCCTGATAATACAACAAAAAATGCAGAGTGTTACTGAATAGAACATGGTTGCACCACAATCATACATAAGATACTATACGTTCTGTCAAATATCTATGCAATTAATTTATGGTTTGTGACATACCTGGAAATGGACGCATAATGTTGTTGTGCAGGGGAAAGGTAGCATCAGCAACAATGACGTGGGGGGCATCGACATCAATTGGCATGCTGTGTGTGCCACGATGCTGTATGTGGGGTTGCACACGACAAAGAAGGTCATCAAATCTGCCAGCAGACATTCCATAATACTGGAAGTGCATTTCTTTGTCCATATCCCTCAGCGGTCAAACAAGCGATGCATATTCGCCCGTCCTCCGTCTCGATTGCTTCAGTGGACGCACATGCCACCTCCGTCTCCTATTTTGTGGTTGTTCTTCTCGTCTCCTCCTTCGCAATATTATCAGTTGCTGTTCAATGTTAATCAGCTCCAGCTCCACCAACTCACTTTGACTCAAGGTTGCCATCGTTCACGGTGTGTGTGGAGAACACGACTGGGAAAAGGTAAATAAACACTCAACGAGGACTGCCACACCCACAAAGAAGGCGTCTCTAAGGTCGTCTTCGTCAAAACACGTTACTCCGCCCAGTGTTCTGGCGGGGAATTGCTTTGCAACACGCGCAACACTTCGGGAACCATAAACCAAAACGAGTCCGTCGATGCAACTGCGTGGCCAGCCGCAGTTGCAGTCGCAGTACTATAATTCGGCCTTAAGGGGCAGCAAAACTCAATTGACCCCCCACATTTTGTGGACTTGGGACTTTATTGCGCTTTTGGTTGGAAAAAAAGAAACCCAGCACTGTGGAAAAGTTGTAATTCTTAAATAAAAATGAATAAAATGTTGTCCATATTTTACGTGTTAAATGTCCAAACCACAGCGAGGGCTGTGTGGCGCCACCTATTGCACTGGAGTGTAAAACACCAAGAATGCTTGTGGAGTCTATGCTCGAAAGAAAGAAAGAAAGAAAGAAAGAAAGAAAGAAAGAAAGAAAGAAAGAAAGAAAGAAAGAAAGAAAGATAGAAAGGAAGACAGAAAGAAAGAAAGAAAGAAAGAAAGAAAGAAAGACCAGTTAACTTCTTGAACTGGTTTGACCTGCTCTACCCAATGCACATTGTTTCGGTCTTCTGCTCCATCTTTGAAAATATTTAGGGTACTAGATGTAGCTGGAGGTCATTGGCCACCAATCACTGGATTTCTCTGACTGTTGGCTTTTTTGATTTCGATGATGAACCTTTGAACGACGTTGTTTTTAAATAGTTAGCAGATTAATTGGCCTTCAATTACTGTTTCCCTTGGTTTGTGTAAATTTAAATGATCTTGTTTTGATTTGTATTATACATTTTCTTTGCATTTTGTTTTGTTATTAATTTGCTTATTTCCATTTGCTTGGATTTGGTTTCTATTGTTATTTCATTTTAATTTATGGTGATTTTGGCTGCACCAGTTAAATGTAGTACTTTGGCCAGTTTTTAAATCTCTCTTCTCCATGTCGGACCTGTGCTGTGGGCCTTAGGCGGCTACCCAATCCCTGGTGGTGGTGTTTTCCTCACAATCCCTTTTTCTGTTGGTCTGCAGTGTCAAGGGTTCATTTATGGGCCGTTCCCCTTTTTGGTTCCCTCTCTAAAATCTCCACAAGAGAATAGTGTGTCCCCCCTGCAGAACAAACCATCTTCCTGGGTATATAGTGTACTGAACAGGTAAGTCAAGTATAATGTTTGTTTCCACCTGTGCTTTTCCTGAATTCTATTTGAAATAAGTTCAGACTTATTCTGGTTTCTCACTACTACAGTCATTCTCCCTGTCCAGCACCCCTCCTGCTAAACAAACAGCAGCACCCAGCATCGCCCAGAGTTAACACTCAAACCTGATACACACTGATAACAGCTCATACTCCTTTCCATCAGCCTTATCTCTGCTGCACGCCAACTTCAACCATACCTGTTGCTTCTGTGTACTGTGCACACATAATCATCTGTGGGTATTAAACCTTGGGTTAGGGGGGTGGCTTACAAACACGTTGTTTCCCTGGTTCCTGCATTTCTTCTTGTCGTCACCACTGAAGAACAAAACAATTTTAGGTGAGGCAAACAATGAATTGATTTGAAGCAGTTCTGCCCTGAGTTGGTAGGCACCACTGAGCTACACCTCTAAAACAACTGAAACCACATACAGCGTTATCTCTGCCACGGTACTGGATGGAAAGTGTTGCTCATACATTGACTGCAGCAAAGGGATGATTTGTGCTCATATGGGTGGACACTTATTAAGAACTTACTCAAGTATTGTCCTCAATGACAATTCTGAAGTACTTGTATAGTACTTGAGAAATTATACCATATAGTGTCTTTCAGTTATATTAATATTTCTTTGCTGTAGCTCAACAACATGTTTTGTTTGCCTCTTCCACTAACACGTCCAATCCCATGGCACTGAATTTTGCTCTGCTCTGCGTTATTTACGCAATAATTTTTAGAAGATCACCTGCCAAACGCCCACCAACCAAACGGGTAATCTGTTATAATACACATGCGATTTAACACTCTTTATTTGGGATTTTAGGTGATCAGGTCCTTAGAGATCACTTTTTCGGTATGTCGGTAGGGACTGAAGTTCATCATGAGAATTATAAGTTTCAAAGTGTGAAATATTCCCTCTGACATATTTCATGATTTGCCAATATCTGAAAAAATCTGTTGACTGCAGCACAAATCTGGCTGTAAATTAAGCAAATTGGGAGAATAAATTATTTGTATTCTTATTATTTGATGGTTTAGCAAGACCTTTCCTCCTCTAAATTGAAAAAAAAGACAGCATTTCATTGTGGAGGGAGAAATGCATGATTTTAACAAATGGGGGATAAAGTAGGTGTAAAGAGGTGTTTGGTAAATTGAACACTTTCCTTATTTGATACCATAACTTAAATTAATTTTTAACTATAAAGCCATTCCCTTTAATCGACCTGAGAGTTTTTTCGCAGCATGCAGTAGCACTGGAAGGGAACTGCCACTAATGTCCTGCTCTATAGCCAACCATGATGGGTCGTGTCTCTTACCTCTTCAGGATTTGCCTCCTGGCAGTAAACAAATGCTCAGGTATTGGCTGCCCAGTAAGAGTGTCTGAACTCAGGTAAATCCAGTCCCCCTGAATCTTTAGATTTACAAAGATAAAAAACACGATGATTGAATCCAACTCTTTAAAGAAGCCTTTGGAAAAACAATAGGTATGTTTTAAAAATAAATGAAGAAACCCTGGCAAGCTCTCCATTTGTACGGCATTAATTCTGCCAGTCATTGACGGGGAAAGTATTCACCAGTTTTCAGTATCAAGTTTATTAATCATAACTCTTGGTTCGGTTTTTAAAGCAGGTCTGATTGCATAGGGACAGTGGTTCCCAGGTACTTTACATGGTCAGTATTTGAAGCGGAAGTATACAGAGAAACTCAGGATCTCATTCAGAGGCATAAATTAACTTTCTGCCAATTTATAGTATACACTAATAGCAACCCACATTTTTATTAAGGTCTAGAGGTGGTGGGACAGATTCCCCAGAACATGAGAGAAATAAAACTGATTCGGTGAGCTCAGTCTACTTTATTTCATTTGGGAAAGTTATCAGCTCCCAGAAGTTTAGGCAACAGATCAATTGCGGTGGGGGCGGCCTTCTCAATCTTCTCTGGTAGACTTTAACTAATTATTCGCCGACGCCTTTACGGTTACAACAGCGATCATTTCTTATTTAAATCCAGCAGAGTGGAGGAGCTTTGTAACAAACATGACCTAGCACATGGCCTGCTCACTAGCGCCCCCATCACATGTTTTTGTTTACGGTACATTATGAATAGCATCAGCTTTTACACCAAAAGCTCTCTAAACACCTTCATCAATGTCTTCTACGTATATAGCACCGTTATTTCAACTGGAGATCTTTCTATACACGTTTTCTTCATGTGTATCATGATTAGGGTTGCAAAGGGGCGGAAAGTTTCCGGTAAATTTCCGGAAACTTTCCGGAAACTTTCCATGGGAAGTTTAGCTCAGGAATTTTGGGAATTTTGAAAAAAATAAATAAATACGCAAATTAAACGCTGAGCAATAAAACATCATTCAAAACTCTATTTTAAAGATGTATGGAATGCAGCACACGCTGCACGTTGAGTTTCAACCCTCCACTGTGCATTCTTCCATCACATGCACAGATAATTCCCAGCATCCTGCACACTACAGGAGGGCTGATTGAGGCCTGCTGTAGTGTGCAGCACTAGTCAGGTAAGTTTCGATGATATTACTGGGGAAAACATATTAGCATGCTGATTGAGGATTGTTCATCTGATCATCTAGCCTATTTCCATTCATTTATCCATCAATTGTAAAATATGTTTACAGACGATTCCAATTGTTTCGCTAACTATTTATATCTCTGGCATTGCATTAGCGTTTTTTTACAAACTTTTTTCTCATATTTTCTACAGAACAATGCCACGTGCACTATTTCATGTGTGGAGACATTTCACCCCATCCAATGTAAAAGGAAAGGCTGTATACATTTGCAAATGCTGTGCAAAGACCTAGTTTAAGAATGACACAAAGATGCAGAAGAATATAGTCAAGTGCCCAAAGTTTCCTCAGGGCTCAAATCAGCCTATGACAAAAGAAAATGTTTATATTTATGTCTGTATATGACAAGGTAAATACAGTTAGTATAAATTACCCACAACATTTCCAGTTTATTCCCATTAATTCCCGTATATTCCCGTATATTCCCGTTGATTCCCGTTAATTCCCATGGAAAGTTTCCAACTTTGAATATTCCTGCTATTTTGCAACCCTAATCATGATCCATGCTTATCCCTTATTCAGCTGCTGCAATGCTACTCACCCTTTCATCAGTCCTTGGTCATGCATGTCATGTGTTTGAAAAGCCAATTCAAAAAACATTTATCAGCTGATATGGCAAACTGTTCTCGTGGGTGAATCGATCTGGCGAATTCAGGTTTCTCTCTCACATTTGCACAACATTTATCCATTATTTCACTGCAAAAAGCCAATTGTAACCGGGTACAAAAGTACTATATACGTTCCATCCAAAACCTCACACCAAACCTTAACTCACACAATGCGTTTATACTTTTACATTTAAACTGACCAGTTAAAGTCCTTAACTATTTGATCATGCAAGATAAGTCTGGCTGATATAAAGGGGTGTTTCCTCTGGGACTTTTTAAAATATGTACATATGATTTAGGCTTAGGAGCCGTATATTCATCTTAGCAAATATTTGCTGTGTCAGCTCAGATAGATTAAAAATTGCATTCAAGTTTCTCCAAAATGATCCAGGTCAAACCACAGGAGCAGGTTTCTTGAGATTGAGCCCAAACCACCCGAGTCTCAGGCCAGTTATCACTGTTGGTTAAGGGAGGCGAGCGCAGTCCAAATATACTCTGACTTCTATGTGTTGTCAGGCTGACTCAGAAAATCGCAATATTGAGCAACTTCTTCACATTACATTCAAGTCGGAGCCGACTCGATCTCTGAACACACAGCGGTTATGATCATATGGCTTCTTCCAAAAGCCCCATGAGATGATGAGGTTCTCTCATCATATTGTCTCTTACCATATTCACTAAACATGACCTTATATTCATTACATTCCAAAAGTGCATGGAGGTTTATCCTACACACCCAAGACTATGCATTTCACTAACCCTGCATGAAAAAGGACAAACTATGTTAGTTGTTCTTCAATGACTCCAAGCTTAACAGAAAGCAACAGAGACTTTTCACCCTCTTGAATTAAATGTTTCATTCCATGCAAATACAACTGCTTTTCACACGCACTGACTGTATGTCAGTGAAATCAGATACAGCCATAGGGATTTATGTAATATAACATAGCAGAGAGTTACAGTGATACACTCGCTTGCTCTTCTGGTCAAAACATTTTTTACTCATATAATTTACTTTGCAATAAGTGAACAGATTCTTAATCAACCAAATACTTATATTGTGGGTAGCAGGCTACCCGCTGGAAAATCTGACCACAGTGTTTATCACCTCTTGGCCAAATATAAAGCTGTGAAAAGAGAGAAACCACGTCACCAAGCAAATACAGGTGTGGTCTGACAAATCGAAAGAACATCTCAGGCTTTGAGGAAACGGACTGAGACCCTGTGTCTGAAACATGAAAATGTGTCTGAAACACGAAGATATTCCATAATAATAACTCATGGGTGTCGAAACAATTGAAGTCTGCTTTCTGCTCTGCTCTGGTAACATGGAGTAACTGTATAGAACAAGAAGTGAGTTTAGGGGGAAATGATCTAAGGCAAAAACTGATATAAAGAACAGAATAGAGGATCCACTTTTAACTAGTAATATAACTAGACAGCTACACAGACACAAATGCTGACAAATGTCTTGTGTGTGACTGTGCCTTTAGGAGGGTGTGGGACACCCATGGGCAGAACCAACATTGATTGATGTTTCAGTAAATAACAGTCAAACCTTTTTTGATGACATGAATCACTACTGTAGATTTGACAGCAAAGATGACGGGACAGAATGTGATGAGTTGTTTAAAAACCTCCCTGTAGAGATACTAATAGTTATTAAAGAGAACAATTGCTACAAGTCTTCTTAAACCAAAACCAAATAAGACCACTGGCTCAGACAGCCGTAAACTATGTTACTCAATTAAAAGAGTTGGCCTTGGTGGTCCTCCTACATAAAACCCATTCTGTCTGTGAAGCTGCCTAACCCTAACCCTAAGTCCACAAAACATACGTAGACAGGCAAACTCCCATAACCCCAACAGCTATCTTGGAAAAGAAAGGAGTTGGTCCAGTGTTCGACATTCAGCTCCTGCTGGATCTGCATCCGCTATGTTCATTTTATTGTCTATATATACTAATAATTTGATAATTTTTTGTTTCCGTGAGCAGTTTCAGTTTACAGTAAATTTGTGGTGGTTTAAGAGAGAGGATTTTTTTCAAACATCGACGCTGGTCCTTATGCAGAACTTAGACACTTCTAGTGTTTAGTTGTAAAGCTGACTCTGTCAGACTCTCCTGGAAACAGTTTATAAGAGAGATCCCATCCCTTGGGCAAGAAACTGAACCCTGAATTGTCCCTCAAAAAAATTGCTACCAGTAGAGTGGTCATCAAGACCAGAAAAGCTCTTGTGGAATAGAGGAATCTTCAGTATCCATGACTCACATCACAGAGCTCAGCTCATCTGTCATCCTGCTCACACCTCTGCTATGATCGCCTGTATCGCCTAGTTCACAGAATGATGTTGATGCCCCTCTGACCTTTCCTCTAGCAAAACCACCAGGCCCAAGTTTCCACTAGTATGCCACAGTCTTGCTCCTGCTTTTTCTTATGGGTTCCCTCTCCCACATGTTTTTGAGTCAGCTCTCACTGTTCTCATATTTTTTTCATGTTTGCTCTGTGTGCTCTGAAGCTTTTTGAACCTGTGGTGCAGTTGTTTCCAATGCCTGAGCGTCCCAACTATGGATGTTTAAAGGTTTTAGCTTTTTATTCACTCAATTAGCCCTCATTTAATTAAATTGCTTTTCTACTCTTGATGACCACTCAAAGTGCCTTACAGCACAGATAGCCATTTACCCATTCTCACAAACAATCATACAGTGCATCTATTAGCAGCATCTTTTTTTGCTATCAGGGGCAATTCAGGGTTCAGCATCTTGCTCAAGGACACTTCACAATGCAGATGGATAAGACTGGGATCAAACTGCAGACCTTCTCAGCCATAGCCGCCCCACAAGGTTGAGATCAACACACAATTACTGATGTGTGATGACCATCAAAACCACATGTTATTCAGGTTGAATACAAATAATAACTGTATGTTTGAATGATTAGCTCTGCCACACTGGTCAAAGCTTCTTCATCTTCATCTATTCTCTGCCAGTTATATTAAAGGTTATGCAATTAAATTCACTGTGAGCTTTCACCTGTGTGTCTTAAACCATTGTTTATTGGTTTGAGAAGTTTCTTGAAATCATTTTTAACTTTTATGACTCTTGGGCAAGTTGAGGCAGATGTACTGATCTCTATGGAGGTGTGTTATGGATATTCTACCCACTCAGCCCACTATCTGGACATGATGTATAGCATAACAGTCTCTGAATCTGAATGCTGAATAAGAAATTCATTGTCTGCAGCTTCCAAATGATGTATGTTACTCCATGATGATTTAAAACTAGGACAAACATGATATCACAAGGTACAAAAACAATTACAATATCAAATCATACTGTATTTATATATTTGCATTACGAGATACAATTCAAATACAGCAATAGAATAAAATGCAACAATGCAACAATACAATGAGAAATAAAATAAAATAAAATGTTGATTGGTACTCCACTATGATTGCCTCCACACTGGCTCCCTGTTAGTTTTCCAATTGATTTATACCTATTTTTACCAAAATATTATTATTATATTTTGTATTGTATTGGGAATGTTTGATTAGCTTTTATTTAACCGTTTTTATATGTTTGTATATTTACTCATTGTTCCTGCTTAATATTCATATTGCAATGTCCTTTTAGTCAACTGCTTTGTCTTTCTTTTACATTTTTTGATTTACTTCTTGTTGCAAAGCATTGTTGAAAGTGTTATATAGGTTAGGTTAGCATTATTATTATTACATATGCTGCTGCATTCTGAATGATCTGTAGCTTGTTTATAGATTCCTTAGGTATAAAGAGAGCATTCCAGTAATCAAGCCTGCCGGGGATGAAAGTCTCTCTCGATATCTGACAGGGAGAGAAAAAAAGGCGATAACAGACAGTTTCATTGAAATTACTGATGTACGAATACAAATTTGAATAATTGTCCAAAAGTGGCCCAAAACATTTTTGTCATCATTCATGTTTTTGATGATATGTCCCGGTGGCAGCATGTAGACACTGAGCAACACCAAGTACCATACTCACAAAATGGATGGTGGATGGTGACACAACAACTAGATTGATTAGATCTACAATATACCTCCTCACATATTCTACCATTACTGAAAATACCTCTATCATTATTACAAATGTCATTACTGCTCCTTTCATCTCTGACATTTCCTCTTTATTTTGTTGATGTTCTCAGTTACACGCGACAGCTATTGCTCTTCTGTCCGTCCTGGGAGAGGGATCCTTCACATGTGTCTCTCTCTGAGGTTTCTACGTTTCTTTCCCCTGTTAATAATAATTAATACAATTTGATTGATTGGCATTAATCACACTGCTTTCATGTTTGATGCAGTAGAGTCACAGGGTAGCAGCTAAAGGTTAATACTAAGTTGTCTCGATGGACCTCAGTTCTGTTTAACTGTGGTAAATACACCCACCTTTTCAGAGGTGTCACCTTTTTATATACGGTCTATGGTTGTTACACTAGATTTACACATTACTAACGTGAAACTAGAGGCCTACAATCTCACCACGATAATAAAATATCATTCACCTAAATAAAATGGTTAATTTTTAGAAGGAATAACTGTATTGTACTGTATTTTTGGGCTGTGTTAAAGCTACAGTTCTACAATATACTGTCACTTTTTGTTGCTCGTGTGCAGGATTATGTGTGGAGATATTTTATAAACAGTCTATGGTGATTAAAGTTAGAAACTTTGTGTTCATCCCACCTGTTTTATCTGCGATGAAGATTTAATGTTCAATGTTTTTCGTTAAATGAAACTGCATTTTCTATATTACTGTTCATGTGTATGGTTTATATTTAAGTTTGAATGATTTACTGAACTGCTGTAATTCTTTCAAACATTGCATGTTGGCCCTTTAGACTTCTGACAGAATCTTCAGACCCAAGTTCACAACACTGCAAAATAAAAGCTCTGTTAATTCAGCTCAATATAAAGGAAGTAATTCTATGAATGTTGTTGCCAGGCCAGAGATTAGCACCCGTCAATGGTCAGTCTCTGTCTGTCTCAGCCTGATATGATAGAATAAAATGATCAAGCTATCAAAATGACCAGGCGGTGATATTGACCCCTGGTTTGACCCAGTTGTCGCTATTGAGGTGTATCCAATAATGTAGAAGAAGACATGTCCAAATTGGTCCACAGTCTGAAGGCACTATAATCAACCCCCACTGATGGCTACAGAGTACTGCTTGTCTGTTTATTCAAATTGTATTAATATTGAACGTATCAAGTGTCAAAATCACATCAAATTCCGCACTGCACTTCCCTGGGCCATTACCAGTACACAGGCCTAGTTAAAGCCGATAAGTTGGATGGTCATTAATAGTTAGTTAGTCATTAATAGTTAGTCACAGTTTGATATTTTGTGGGTGAGGCATATCATGAGCTGTTGTCATGCATGTGATTTCTCTGCTATGAAAGTCACAGGACTTTTGTGGCTAATAACGGCTTATGATTAGTGCTGCACTGTCTATGGCTACACCCAATGAGCGTTACGCACACTGCAGACTCACGTTAGCTGGCCACACTATCTAATTTTGGTGGACGGTAAAACAATACTAATCGATCTGTAATGAAGTGAAGTGAATTTAAGTAATGTGCACTCTCCATTCATGTGAGCCACTGCTGAGTCTTTGCTATTGTTAGAGATGACTGCTGGTGATAATAGAACAAAAGATCTGAACACACCTTGGATAGTTTCAAGCTTTTATCACTTGAGTCAAAATATGACAAAGCAAAGCAAACAAAAACACTTCATCGTTTCCGATTGTTTGCCTGCCTTTGTGTTTTGTGAAGCACTTTGTAACTGTGTTTTGCAAGGTTCCATTTAAATAAAGATTATAACAAGTTATAAATAAAGCAAATTGTTATTATTATTACTGGTCAATGTGATTGTGTTTCTTACAGTATGAGGTATTTTTCCTTTATTTTGCAGAAAATTTAAAGTACTAAATTTTGGGCTGTGATCCGACCCTGTGATCACAAAGCATGGTTAATATTTTACAAAACAAATATATAAAACAAACAGTAATATTTAGGGATATATATTTTGGAAGAACCACAAAATGTAAAATATAAATACAGTTTGTGTTAAATGGTAATCAAACCCATAATTTTTGGATTTTATCACATAAATTAAGTATTTGAAACTGCATTTGTGCAGAAAAATTTATTTTATTTTCAGTTTTATTATGTAGTTAAGTAAAAAATAAACATTATGACAAAGATATGATTTTTGAATAAGTTATATTTTGTAGTTTATTTAATTTTATGTTTTGTTGGACCATATTTCTACTTCATTGCTGTATTATGATGCAAACAAAAAGTAATGCATCTGTACGATCAACAACACAACAACACATCAGAAGTAACAAGAGAAAAAACACCAATATAGCGTGTCATCATTGACCTTCAGGAGCCTATTTGTGTGCATCACAGACGTGAGGTGAGCGTCTCTTTTCACGCTCAGTAACCTTCATACCAGGTGTGGGTGAAGGAATGGGCCGCAGCCAAAGGGCAGGACCAGCCGTCATGAATCACAATGTAAAGCTAAGAGGAGGCCACTCCCTCACCTGCCTCACAAGGATCTCAACCCACGGTATAAAGACCTGGACCTCCCTCCCATCAGCCTCAGTCTTCTGTGGAGAAGCAAATGGATATGACGAACAAGTGGTTATTATGGCTGACGCTGTCTGCCATCACCGCCGCTTGGCACAGCGGTACATACATTACACTCCACACATTGGACGGATCAACAATTTAATTGTTCAAATATTGCTAGAGTAAAGTGTTTTAATGTTTTTTATATTTGATCATTGATTACTGAACAAATATTTGTATTTCTCTCAACAGAGGCAAAGTCTGCGGTGAACATGTTCTCTTCCATGTCCGAGATGTCTGGAAAAATAAAAGGTGAGCTTGTTGCTGTTGTAACTGTGAACTATTTCAAATTGTGAGCATTCCATCACATTAACACAAAGATCTTACTTAGTCTTTGTGGCATCACGTCCTGATTTTTCATTCTAGGAGTGAGTCCCATCCACAATGGCCAGGTTTGCAGTACATGGGGAAACTTCCACTTCAAGACCTTTGATGGGGATGTTTTCCAGTTGCCCACCACCTGCAACTACGTCCTGACCTCTTCATGCAGGAGCAGCTACAACGACTTCAACATCCAGATAAGAAAAGAGGAGATTGCCGGCCATCCCGTCATCAAGCAAATCATGATGAAGCTGGACGGTTCAGTGGTGGAGCTCTCAAACGGTTCAGTGGTCGTTGATGGGAAAGAGTGAGTTAAAAAGCCCTAAACACTGTGTCTGCATAAATTAATGCATCAGACTGGATTGTAAATATTTGATAGTATATCATAATCGATTCAATTTGGGGGGGAAAAACAGTATGTTATCCGATCAATCTGTTAAGTAGTTTATTAAATCTTATTATTGTTTGGAATATTGGAAGCAAACATCTTCATGCTTTGTGATGTTTGATTCATCCTGATCTTGAGACCTGCATCAAGCCTGAAGTGATAATAATTAGAACAGTATAGGCAGAAACTAAAGTACATTTCTCTAGAGGATATGGATGTCTACTACCACTTAATGCGTTTACAGTTTACCTTCCCACACAGTTACTGTAGATACAACTAATAGATCCACACACTCTCCCTTTGGCTCTTTGTTAGAAAAAACCTAAGGTCCAAAATAATCTATGTTTCTTCTTTTCTTTCTTCCTGCAGAGCCAGTTTACCGTTCAGTCACTCAGGAGTGTTTATTGAAAAAACTCCCACCCACATCAAAATCAAAGCAAATTTGGGATTGTTTGCTACCTGGAATGAGGAGGACTCTTTTCTGGTAGGATTATTGGACTGCGCAGAAATAACTCTTTATTTGTACAAGCAGATCATTCACAACATTTAAACCATATGTCTGATATTATGGAGATCTGTATTTATAAAGCACTTAATCAACAACTAGTCTTATAAACAACTCGTTGCTTCTATGTGCGGCACATTTTTTATTGATACAAAGCCATCGGGGAGAGTTTGGGGTTCAATGTCTGGTCCAAGGGAACTTCAGCATGCAGACTAGATGAGCCGGGTTGATCAACCCTCTGGTTAGTGGACAACCCGCTCTACCCCCTTGGCCACAACTGTTGTAGGTCCCCTCCATGCCTGAACCTTTGAGTAGGACTCTAATAGATGAACTGTGGCTCTCTCTCAGTAACAGTCTTATGATGAGGCCTTGAATGAATCCAACTTGTTTTTCCAGCTCATCTCAAAGACAATTGGTTGGATTGAGAACTGTGAAATCTGCAGGCCCAGTCGTCTTGAAGTCTATTGTCATGTTCCCCAAACTGAATGTTCAAATGAATCAGTTCTTGCAGAGTGACAGGACCCAGGAGATACATCACATGTCAAAGTAACATCCACATCAATACCAGAATCCAAGGTTTCCCAGCAGAACTTTGCCCAGAGCTTCACATTACCTCAGCAGGCTTTCTTTCCCCATGGAGCACCCAGCTGCCATTTCTTCCACTGCTAAAGGCTGCACATGGACCCGGCCGTGTATACAATGTAAAAGAAAACATGAATCATCAGACAGAGTCTCCTTTTTCCACAGTTTCATCGTCCAGTTCTGATGCTCATGTGCATATTGTAGATACTGTTGGCAGTGGACAGGGGTCAGATAGAGATTCTGTACGTGGCAACAAGGCACCATTGGCAACAGTCCGTGATGCATTGTGTTCTTGCAGCTTTCTGTCCCATAGCCAATATTTTTCTTCAGGAGCTCTCATCTGTGACTCGACCACACCAGCCAGCCATTGCTCCCGCTGCACATCAGGTGCCCAGGACCTTGTTGCTGGTTCACTGGCTGTGCTTCCTTGGACCAGTTTTGGTCGAGACTGACCACTGTAAACCAGGAAGATTCCACAAGATACATCCTTTTGGAGATGCTCTGATCCAGCTGTCCAACCGACACATCTAGCTTCTTGTCAACTTGCTCAGATCATTGCTCATCTATCCTGCTTCCAACGCAACAACTTAAAGAAATGACTGCCCACACTTGTTGCCCAATAAAGCCCAACTCTTAACAGGTGCCATTGTAAGATCCACTTATCAGCAGGTTTTAATTTTTTGAGGGTTTCAGTGTGTTTGCGTGTTTGTATCTGTGTTTGTTTTATTTATTTGTATTCTATTTGTGTATGTTTTAATCTGTACTGGTGTGTGTGTTTGGTTTTGTCCTCTCAGGTGGAGCTAGACGAGAAATACAGGAACCAAACGTGTGGTCTCTGTGGAGACTTTAATGGGATCCAGCTATACAACGAGTTCTACAGTCACGGTACGCTGTGACACATTTGAACATGTTGGCGAGTGTAATCGTGGCAACAGACTTTAACTGTGATATTCTCCTGACAGGTGTAAAAATTTCCCCCGTGGATTTTGCCAACTTCTGGAAAATGGACGGTCCAACTGAGAGCTGCTCCGACTACATACAGGAACCAATGAAGAGCTGCAAGGACATGGTGAGGAAAAAAAACTACACTTTTATCACTGTTGTACCATGGCCAGTATCTGATTTATTTGAATGACTTGAACAACAACATTGTTAGTATATCAGATGAAGAGTTCTCTCAAGAGTGGCTCATAGTTTTAGTTTTGAGTTACTTTACAGGTTTATCCCTGGACAATATGTACAACATTTTGACACAATTTTGACTGAAATGAGTCAGATGTGTTTAATCTTGCACCTTCATTGCTTTGCCTCTTCTGTGTCCATCCCCATCTGTCCTGCAGAAACCTCTGTGTGAGCAGATCCTCACGGGGCCGGCCTTCAACAGCTGTCACAGTCGGCTGGACGTTGACGCCTTCACCTCTGCCTGCACCACTGACCTCTGCCAATGCGGCAACAGCACAGATGAACGAGCAGACCCTTTCTGCCTGTGTAACACCGTGTCAGAGTTCTCCAGACAGTGCGTCCATGCTGGTGGCAAGCCCCACAACTGGAGGGCCAAAGAGCTCTGCTGTGAGTGCACTCATCACGAACACACACACACACACACACACACACACACACACACACACACACACACACACACACACACACACACACACACACACAAACATACACACACTGTTATTGCACTGTCAGTTAATAGGGAGGATTGTAAATCACGCATATTTCAAACAACGCAATCCAAAATCTTGCTCAGTATGAAAGCGACACAACCTGAACGTTCCAAGCCTAAAATGCGCCATCTTGGGTTTGAATATCAAATTCACATAGTACATTTTTTAAATATAGATAAAAAACACTGTGTATATTTTTGATATATTGTTCTGTTTTTTTCCAAACTGTTTGTCTTTTTTATATTTATAGTTATTTTTTCGTTTTTATTCTATGTATGTAGTGTATTTGAGCCTAATAGAATGTAATAAGAGTAATGACAATAATAAGGATAATGGTAAATAGTCTGTATCTAAGACAAATTTATTCAACACCAGACAGCACTCACTTAACATCTTACTGATGGAATCTACTTCTTGTCACTGTTAGACTGTGGAATACTGGATAAACAGTGTCTACACTTTTTATTTCACATTCACTTCCTGAGCTAGCAGCTCATTCATGGAACACTGAGGTCAGAGAGGGTGACCTGATTCATGAGGTCAACCCCAGCCCTGCTCAAAGCTGAGGAGAGCATACTTCAGACATGTGGGCAGGTCGTTTGAGGGCAGGAATGAGGCTGCAGCCATGTGAATGTTTTCTGAGAGGTTATGTAAGACAAGTGGTGAGAACGAATCTGGTGTATTCACAGGGAAGTCATGTCCTCTCAATATGGAGTACAAGGAGTGTGGAAGTCCTTGTGCTGATACCTGCTCCAACCCAGAGGCCAGCCACACCTGTGACAACCACTGTGTCGATGGATGCTTCTGCCCCGCAGGTACAGCAGAGTGACACACACACACACACACACACACACACACACACACACACACACACACAAACACACTCAATGTGCTTTAACAAAGTAATGCATTGATCACTTTCAGGCATGGTGCTGGATGATTTAAACAAAAAAGGTTGTGTTCAACTGAGCAAGTGCTCCTGCAGCTACAACAACAAAATCTACGGACCTGGAGAGTCCTACTCCAGTAACTGCAAAAAATGGTATGATTTACAATATGCATGTGTGTGTGTGTGTGTGTGTGTGTGTGTGTGTGTGTGTGTGTGCGTGTGTGCGTGTGTGCGTGTGTGCGTGTGTGCGTGTGTGCGTGTGTGCGTGTGTGTTTGTGTGTGTGTGTGTGTGTGTGTGTGTGTGTGTGTGTGTGTGTGTGGATGTTTTAAAGGCCAGGGTAGTGCCACCTAGTTGTGGCAAATGATTGCAAATTAATTCTTTCTAACTTTTCACTAGCAGTTAAGATTAAACTATGTTGTGCTGACAGTGTTTGTGCGAGTGGTGAGTGGACGTGTAAGGAGGAGAACTGCCCAGCAACCTGCTCTGTGGAGGGTGGAGCTCACATTAACACCTTTGATGGAAAAATCTACACCTTCCATGGGGACTGCTCCTACACTCTGGCTAAGGTAGTATTCTCACACAAACACACACATACACAAGCCTAAACAGCTTAAATCGTCGACAAAACGAATTATATTTTAGTCTAGTTTTAGTCGACGAAAACAAATTACATTTTAGTCACATTTAATAGCCACATTAAACTCCTTATCTTCCCTTCTCGGGTCCAGGGACCCCTGTGTTGTGTCTACAACTGCATACTAGTCTAGCCTGCAGTACTTAGGTTGTCCATTAGATATCCCTCCTATAGGTCTATAGCAGGGGTCGGCAACCTTTACTATCTAAAGAGCCATTTTACCCCCTCTTCCTCCAAATAAAATTTGTCTGGAGCCGCAAAACATATTTGATAACAAAGATGATCAAATTTTATATAAAGTTATACTATACTAATCTGTAGACAGTGTTGGGAAGGATACTTTCAAAACGTATTCCGTTACAGAATACAGAATACATGCCCAAAAATGTAATCTGTAACGTATTCCATTACATTAACTAATCTGAGTAACGTATTCTGAATACTTGGAATACTTCCGGTTTGTATTGCATTTTTTAAGTGTATGATTGCGGCGTTGTTATAGTCAGTGGAGCAGCAGCAGTTGAAACTCTCTCTCCGCTGATGCGGCGGGCCAGCTGGATGTCCGGCTCCCATCCTCTCCCACCTCTGTGCCGGTCCCACCGGAGGCTGAACCCCCCCCTGCGCCAAGGCTACCTCGCGCCGTGCAGCGATCGTTTCGGCGTCGGGTCTATTTTTTTTTGCGCTTGACGCGAGCATATCCAGGAAACACACTGAAAAATGATTTGAAACGATATTGATGACATATTTTATATGATATAAATGATAAAGCATGCATCCCATAGTTTGTATTCCCCTTCTGTTGTCCTGGAGTTTTAAATGTACCAATTTGACCGATCACATTATTAAATGCCCCCCTCCATACAGACACACAAGCAGTCATAAAGATAAAAAGAGAGGGGGGGGGGGGGGGACACCCGACATTGAACGGAGCAAACAGCGGAGAAGTTCTTGAAGATGGATGAAATTAAATTGGGACGCTGTTGCAGTTAATGTTGGAGCAACAAGTGACTATATGCTTTTATACTACTGGGTCAACGGGTGATATTATTAGCGCTGCCTCGCTGGCCTCCTCCAGAGCCATGACAGCGGAGCTCTGGAAGCGCAGGTCGGTCTTCTCTCACCAGGTGCTGGAAGGGCAGCTTGCGGATCAGCAGCTCCGTAGATTTCTGGTAGCGACGGAACTCTCTCAGAGCCTCGGTCCCGGGCCTGTAACGGTGAGGCTTCTTCACGCCGCCGGGGGCCCGGGCGCTCTTACGGCAGCCCTGGTCTCCAGCTGCTTCCTGGGGGCTTTGCCGCCGGTGGATTTACGAGAAACAGAGAAGTACCGTCATGTAATCCACTGATTTCAACAATGTAACTGTATTCTGAATACCATCTATTTAATTTGTAACTGTAACGGAATACAGTTACTCATAATTTGTATTCTAAATACGTAACGCCGTTACATGTATTCCGTTACTCCCCAACACTGTCTGTAGATTATTGCATTTATGAAATTATAGAACAACAATAAAGAAAACTGTTGACATTTTATTTATTTTTACCTGTTACAACAAAGGGAAACACCAAATGCTTATGAAGAGGAGAAGAAAATACACAGGCAAGTGTAGGCCTACTTTGAAATAAATTAAACGCAGAACTGTAGGGTTATTTGAGTCATCCCCATATTTGTGGGAAATCTATGAAATAAGAAGAACCCTATTTTGAAATAAATAAAAACATATAGCTGCAGCCTATATATTTTAGTTGGCGAAATGTGAAAACAAAAAGTGAGAGCAGATCAGACTGGAGGCGGACAGTGAAACTGCAGCTCTGTAGAAACCAACTGCAGCCTCTGCTCTGATCCAGAAGCTGCGGCGCTGATCTCAGAGCAGCTGAGACCAGAGAAACTCTGTGTTTCACTGTTTCCATAGTTAAGAAGCAGCCGGTGAGTCAGTGAGCGGCCTTCTTCACATGAACGAGCTCTGATCTCACTGTGTCTCTCTGAGCGAGTGCGCGGGGGCGGAGCCTCGGGACCGGTGCGCTGTCTGGCAGCACACACACACACACGCACACACACACAGACACACACACTCGCCGCTTCATGACGGCCTGATACGATTATGTTTTTAAAGATTGTTGTGACTTAGTCAACCGCCAACATTTTCGTTTCGTCTCGTCTCGTTAACGAAAATTAAAATAGATTTCGTCATAGTTTTTATTTTCAAAGATCCATTTCGTTACGTCTGCGTCTCGTCTTTGTCATGGGAAAAGGGGCGTTAACGAATATTTTTCGTTATCGTTATCGTCAACGAAATTAACACTGCCACACACAGCTGTAATACAACAGTCCTCTCTTCCAATAGCATTGCAATTTAAAGCAAACGAACCCACATAAAAGGGATACAACAAAATATGAAGAGGGAATTAGCCTGGAAATGCGGGTAGTCTGTTATTACGTCACCACCTCTTCTATTATTACCAAAAGTAGTACTAATAGTATCACCACTTTTGATATTATTACCACAACTACTACTATTAATTATATACAGCATATTAATGTTGCTGGTATTGCTGGCACAAATTCATCACTTTTTCTTTAATGGCATCTGGTTTCCTTTGCATGTTGTTTGAGTTCAGAAGTTGAACAGCAGCTTTTTGTCTGTTCAGGACTGCAATGGAACCCAGTTTGTGGTACAGGGAGAACTGGCCCAGTGCGGACTGACTGACAGTGAAACCTGCCTCAAGTCTGTTACTCTAGGACTGTCCAGAGCGACCAATGTGAGTATGACACACACACACACAATCTTGTAACAAGGTTGAGTTGGATCACTCATCATTCAATGTCATGAATTATATTTATCAAAGTTGTGTATTGTTGCATGACTTGTTTGTTTTGTTGTTTTTAATAGCCTGTAAACAGACCCAAAATATGAATGTTTTAATAACATTTTAATTCCTTTCATATAAAGGTGATCACCATACAGCCCAGTGGCAAGGTCTTTGTGAACGGCATCTACGCTCAGTTACCATTTTCTGCAGGTGAGAGACTCGTCTGATCTGTAACCACCTTCAGCATGTTTAAATAACACACAGCATCACTTAGACTGGTTTATATATTGCTTAGTTATTTGATTCTTAAAGTAAAACAGCTCATGAGAACACTAAATCTGCCACACAGTGGTTGGAGCTGTCATTATAATTATGTTTATGTGCTGCTTGTTTACTCACACACACTGTACAAAGCTAAAGTCACTGGGTGGTGAAGGGTCCTGCTGGGGACAGAGATGACATGATAGTACACAAACACATTAGTGTATGTGTGTCCTATCAGTCTTTACTCTCCAGGAAAAGTCATTTCTATGGTAAATTTAATATTTTGATAACAATTGTGATGATATTAATTTACAATGTTCCTGTTTCTACTGTATCTTCCTGTTTCTACAGTATCTGATTCCAATAATCATACAGTGGCTGTTTCTACACAGTTGTCCCAAACAGCTTGATCGTTTTGAATCCAGATATAATGAGAGAATGAAGAAAACAATATTTTCGAATATCTAATATTTTCTAACTGCAAATTGTATTTCTCACAAGCAAATTGTCAGACGCATATGGCAGTCTTCCACCCTTATAACTGATGCTGTCCCCTTCTCTGTACCTGTAGTCGGGATCTCGGCCTTCAGAGCATCTTCTTTCTACCTGCTGATCCAGACTTCTGTCGGCATTCTGCTGGAAGTGCAGCTCCAGCCAATCATGCAGCTCTACATTAGAGTGAGCAGTGACTACAGGGACAAGTCCTGTGGTATGTGCATCGAAACAATCAGAATGTGATCTCAGACTGGAAACACAAAATGAGTGATGTCTTCAATGAATCCTGTTTGTGCATATGTAAGACTTAAGGAAGGCATAAATGCACATTCTCTACTTCTAAGAAAAATGCAATCAAGAGTGGGTGTAAAGACAGAAAGGATTGTGACATAGGCTATTCAATCCTGTAGAGCTGGTTCCCTTATATATTAATTCTGTATTTCTTGTCTCCACAAGGTCAGGGGAGCTTATTTACTGTTAAAACCTTAGACTATGTGTTCAATCAGTTTAATATAAAATTCTATTTATGGGCGCAGTTGCATTTGGAAACTTTTATCTTATTATTAGTTGAATTCATTACTCCCTCTGGGTTGTGATGAACAAAACTATTTTATGAGGACATACATCTCTAAATATACTAATATGCAGGTCTATATGCTTCCTTTTACATTCAGACCATAGTTGATGTGATGTGTTAGGCACTGCGTTAGCAGAGCTTCTTTGATGGTTCAGGTGAACAATTTTACAGTTTTATGTATTTACATTTATAGATTTTTTTAAATCACTCTTTAATGCTTTAGTGCTTTAGTAGGAAAGAAGAAGAATCTTCGACAGAAAGGCATAAAAATGATGAAGTGTAGTGACTTGATCACAATAATTTAATAGTATCGTAAAATGAAGGCTAGGTGATGAAATTAAATTGATAGTGTCTTCCTGCAGGTCTGTGTGGGAACTTCAACAATAACCAAGCTGACGACTTCCTGAAGCTCAGTGGTGTTCCAGAATCCACAGCAGCTGGATTTGTCAACAGCTGGAAGACACATGGCAGTTGTAAAGATATTAAGAGGAGCTTTGGCAACCCCTGCAGTCTTAGTCTGGACAATGGTAGGTCTGACTCTTTTTGATTGTCTGTGAGCACGTTGGTTTCATCAGGATTACATATTTTTTATATGTAATTCTTGTGTGTCGCTGACAGAGAATTACGCTGTGCACTGGTGCTCCATGCTGAGTGATCCTCAGGGAGTGTTTGCCCCATGCCACCAAGAGATCAGTCCTGACTGTTACAAGGAGGTCAGGTCTCACAGCTACGGCTTTTACTCATGTCTGTCTTCTCCGACCAGACCAGTCTCCTCACACTGCTCTTTCTTAATTTTGTCCCCTCACAGAACTGCATGTATGACAGCTGTAACTGTGAGAAAAGCGAGGAGTGCATGTGTGCTGCAGTCTCTTCTTATGTGCATGCCTGTGCATCTGCAGGTATCCAGATCAATGGCTGGAGGAAGACCATCTGTGGTGAGTAGTGGGGAGCGCTGAACTGACCTGCATGGCTGCATGATTCTGTTGAAAGGAGAATCACTGTTTGTTTTTCCACTCATAACTGATCTCACCATTCGTTCCTCTGTTAGAATCCGTATTATGTTCACATGCTTTGTTTTTTTTACTATTACTTATTGTAAAGGACACAAAGCTTTTTCAGTACATGCAGCTCAAATAAAGCTGTCTGCACAAACTTGCTCACGAGGACATGTTTGAATAAATGTCTTCTTGTTTGTGCGTAATTGAAGAATCTTCTGTTCTTCAAACCTCTGTTAAAGCAGTTTGATTATCTTCAGGGTTCCTGTCTTAATTTCATAAATGTTCAACCATTCAGTAAGTTATAATATCAAAAGCAAGCAGGAGTTGAACCAGCAACCAGAGAATTAAATTAAATTCCTCTAAACACTGGACCTATGCTGTTATCTGTGATTACTGGCAGTAAGAAAAGCACTGAAAGTACTCTGAAAGTCCACTAGAGAGCAGCATGATATCATTGTTGACCAAAGGGCTCCCGTTTACATCTTGTAATCTCTCACACACAGATACACACACACACACACACACACACACACACACACACACACACACACACACACACACACACACACACACACACACACACACACACACACACACACACACACACACACACACACACACACACACACACAGATACATACACTCCCACACACAAACAGTATGTTTATACCAAAAAACACTCCACAGTTGCAGATTGTGTTTAATTTACACCAAATCGGTCTTGTTGAATCTGCAGCACATACCAGTGCAGACTAAATCAGAAACACAGGGCCACATTTTGATAACAAAAGTGTACAGGAAAGTGTGGAGTGGTAGTCAAAATTTGCATCCGATGTTGATATTTATAGAAGTTAACACATAATAATAATCTCATGTAGGAAATCATGCATGCCTTGGTCCTGCAATGCTGCTGTGGCACTATACCAAAAAGACTTTGTTTTTCACTGACCCTGTGGTTTGTCCTCCTCAGGGAAATACGCCAGCTCCTGCCCGAGCAGTATGGTCTACTCCTACAACATCACGGCCAGCAGTCGCACCTGCCACTGCCTCAGCACCACAGATCTCAGCTGCCACCTCTCCTTCCCGCCCATCGACGGCTGTATCTGTGCAGAGGGAACTTACCTGGATGACTCTGGGAAGTGTGTTCCATCTAAGGCCTGTCCCTGTTACGACCAAGGCTCTGTGGTGTCTCCTGGAGAGGTGGTCAGCAAGGATGGAGTCATGTGGTATGAAAATTACATATTTCACAAGTTTTTGGCAGATGAGCAAAAATAGCAAGTTCAGGAAGAGTCAGTGACAAACATAGGGATGAAATTACAACATTGGTCAAACAAATTTCACATAACTGCATGATGATGGTTCCGCATTGGAGGTTGCTTGTTCAAAATTTCAATTTTTCTTATCATCAAGAGGTATTTACAGGTAGTGTTTAAACCAGATTTACTGACTTTATAGACCCCTTCAGTGATCTTCTTTTTCATCAGAAAAGCAACTGCTGACAAATCTAGCAGCTTAAGAAAAACTTTTTGTCGCTGAGTCAAGTGATCAATGTGGACTGCTGTTAAAAATATAATCTTAAAGGTTCATGTTTCAGTCACTATTTTATTCTACAGAAAGAGAAAAATGTGCAAATAAGAGCAGCTTTGATGAGAATTATATAGTATATGTGAATACGGAGGGGGAGAGAAGAAAACAGATGAAAGTCTGAAAGATGCTGACACTAGGCTGAAAACTGACTTGATGAGGGACTTTTTGAGCAGATTTAGGCTAATTTGCATTAAAAATGGTTGTTTTTATAGTTGTTGCACAATAGCTTTGTATAACCTCAAATTGCCACATTGGCCATATATGGTCGAATCGCACACAAATCTTGTTTATTGTGTTACTGGTAGCCTTAGAGCCCCAGTCCCTAATGTATTTTAGCAGTAAAATGTGGAGTAGAGACTTATATAATCTAAGAGTTTGTCTCATTTAATTGATCATAATAAAAATGACTGACTCTCTGTCCCTGTAGTTCAAAGACCTGTTGGGGTTTTAAACAGTGTGTTGTACAGTTATGTTTGAGTATTAACATATATGTATATTTGTTGTAATTTCTACACTAGCACCTGTAAGGAGGGCAAACTCAGCTGCATTGGAGAAATACAAACAGGTAAGTTACATGACACAGAATCAGGGTTAGGGTTAGAAATGCACTTCACTTTAGGAATACAGTAAGTAATTTCAGACTTGACTTTCCTCAGGAACCTGTTCTTCTCCCATGGTGTTCTTCAACTGCTCTGCTAATGGTCCCGCTGCAAAAGGAACTGAGTGTGAGATGAGCTGCAACACATTAGACATGGACTGTGTGAGTTACCTGTTCCCCAACATAAAGGATTTATTTACATGTGAACACAGATAAATAGTTTATCGTGGTTGTTCAACATTGTCTCTGCTGGAGCAGAAATGAAAGCTGACTGTGGACTGTACATTTTAACTTTCCTTTCCAGATGACCACAGGGTGTGTCTCTGGCTGCATGTGTCCACATGGGTTGGTATCTGATGGTAAAGGACGCTGCATCAAGCCAGAGGCCTGTCTCTGTGATCACAATGGGATCCCCTACCAGCCTGGAGAGACCACCAGGGTGGACTGCAACACCTGGTAAGTGAATCACAAGTAGATTGAGACACTGAAGCTAAAAACACGAGAAAGGTTTCCCCCTGTGACATGTTAACACAAAAAGGCCTTTTATAATCGTGATTCCATCTGTCGTGTATCTGCTCACAGCACTTGTAAAGACAGAAAGTGGATCTGTACAACCAATCAGTGTGATGGGACTTGCTCTGTGTATGGTGCTGGACACTACATGACCTTTGATCAGAAGCGCTTCACCTTTGATGGCAACTGTGAATACGTTCTCACTCAGGTATGACTGTGCCAGACTAACAGCTGAAAAACAGAAAGTGAGCTGTCACTTAAGGGGATTAGTATGTTGAGCAGAATCAGGGAGGACATTCTCTCAAATGTCCGTGCTTGATTATGTGTGTGTATAGTAATACATTATTATTATACACTCCAAAATCTTAACACACATTGATTCAACTTGGTTGCCAATGGTGTGAAGCAGGTATGCTCTGTCAGAAACCATATCCTTGCTTTTTCTACATTTGTACTGCTAGAGGCTGGTAATAAACTTTAGCTGGAAGCAGTTATTACCTCCGCCAGTAGCCTGTCGTTCTGTTTGCAGCATTACACAAACATTAGGGCCCAGATTAATAGGATTCATTAAACATCAGTGGAGAATCCAGGAATTTAATTTCATGTTGTTTACATTGTGATATTGGGCGTTTTTTCTTATTGTTGTTGAGTTCTCAGAGAGATGGATTCTGATGAAAAAATCTGTCATCTTCGAGACTGATATTTATGTGTGTGTGCAATGTGGTGTAGATTTAAATACATTTTATTAAAATGAAAATTAAATATAAGGGTGAATATCAGGAGTAAAGAGATAATATACTTATTTGTGTGTTTGTGTGTGTGGGTGTCCCCTTCCTCAGGACTACTGTGGCAGCGCTCAGAGTAATGGAACTTTCAGAGTGATCACTGAGAATGTTCCGTGTGGAACCACAGGAACCACCTGCTCTAAGACCATCAAGATCTTTCTGGAGGTAAACAATAAGAAAACATACATTTTAAAAAACTGCATAATCTGACTCAGTTACACTGCTGGCACAATGATAGAATAAATCAATATAGCTTGACTTAAATAAACTTGTTACATATGTAGATGTTTGGATTTAAGGTATACAAATATACATATTTACTCTGCCTCTCTGTGCATGTCTTCCTGAAGCTCAGGTCCTCAACCACTGGCCTGGGAGTCTAAGGTTCTCTGTTCCTTAGACTCCCAGGCTAAGGAACAGAGACTTTGCACTTCTGGTCATCTCCACGTGTTCAAGTTGTTCTTTCAGCTCCTGGAACTTTTCGACATTCATCCTGGGTTCCTTCCCGTTCCTGTAACTGTCAGCTGGGATTGCCACATAGCACTTAGGCTGTCTTCTGCTCCTTGTCATCTGACCCATATGTCTTGTTGGTTAGCCAGCTATTGGTTATCCCACAGGATCGTAGCTCTGTTGTTCTCCACCACTTTCAGTTGTGGGTCCCATCAGCACTTAGGCTCTCCCGATGTTCCTGTACACATTCCCATGCAGCCACTTGGTTATGTCTGTCAGGTGCATTGTCACATCTTGCATTTAACACCCTGCTACCGTGTGCTGGACAGTCTCAGTGGTATCTTTGCACAGCTTGCCCCTTGAGTCTTGTCTCTTGTGGTAGCCTCTATTGATTTAATTATTATGAGTTCTTGAGCTGCCTCTATGATGTCCTTCAGACTGGCATTGATGTCACCCACTTCCTCTATCTGTCAACAGTGTTTCCAAATACTTATCTTGACTATGGCTGCCCCCCATATTCTAATTTGTCTCGCCACAGTTTCATAACAAATCAAAAAATGTTTAATTTCTTATCATAATAATGTGGAGCCTGCACTTTTTTTTGCAACATTAGGTTTTTTCTTCCTGCGTGCACTGTCACGCTACTGCAAGCTACCTTATTAGAGAACTTCTCTTTTACTCTTTAGTTTGTGAATGTGTACCAGTCATTCGGAATCTGTTGCATGTGGGAATGACTTTAGTGCGCTTGCACGCCCATTACCGCCATAGATTGTCTATTTTCCCCTCCTCCTCTTCATTTTCTATCTTCTGTAGCCTGACCCACACTCATAACTGTCATCCCGGGGAAAGGGCATTTTCCATATGTATTCATGGATGCTCTTTGTTTGACCATGGATTCTACTATGCATGTTTTTCGCACAACCCCTTTTCTTTGTCCGTGGAGTGTCAGGGTGCTGAACTTTGGGTGGAACCCTCCCTGCAATTTGATTTTTGTGTCTTGACCTTGGAGGCATCTACCTTCTCCTGTGGCCTGCTTACTATTCCAAGTGGGTAACAGATGACTAAACATGCTTACAGGTTGAGACTTTGGGTCTTATTCCTATCATTGAGCTGGCTTCTCAGCACCTGTCTTTCCCTTTGTAGGTGTTTAGTTTTGACTGATCTTGTGTTCTCATGTGGGACACCCAGATACTTGGAGCTGTCCCGTATGTATTATCCTCTATGTTGTCCGCCCTTATTGTAACTTCAGCACTTCAGTCCTGGTCACATCCTACTGCTTTATACTTTATGTATTATGTAATACATAATATGTTACTACTTGATGTTACGGTTGCCTGGGAATCGCTATGTCTATCACAACTGCCTTTGTCTGCTGTTTCTTGACCACCACAACGTCCAGTATGTTAGACATCACCAGTTTATCAGTCTGGATCTGGAAGTTATAGCTCAGACTCGGCACAGATGTTCCGGTAGAGCCACTCCCTGCCTGCATCTTACACCAACTACAAGTTATTGTGTTGATTTAATTCTACAAGGATAAAATGTCTCATCAAGCTACACTAAATAACCTATAACCTATAATTACAAATGAAAAGCATGTGTTTTGTTTATATATTTGGATAGGTTATTAAAACATATACTTACTAAAGTATTAACATCCTTTGCCATTAAACCTTTGAAACACACACACGCACACACACACACACTTACCAATAATCTTTGCCTTATCTGTTGTGCAGAGTTCAGAACTGATTCTAACAGAAGGAAACTACAGGTTGCTTTCAAGTGGAAATGAAGAGGCCACTCCATTCCGTTATAGCACTATGGGTAACTACCTCGTAATTGAAGCCAACAATGGACTCATTCTCATGTGGGACAGGAAAACCACCTTGTTCATCAAGCTCAGTCCAAAATATAAGGTAACCCTGGTGTAAATGAACCAAGGCTGTGGTCGAAATGTGAAAAAACATGAGCTTTGTTTGTGTGTAACAACACGAGATAAGGAGCTCTTCTTTTTTCAGGGTCGGGTGTGTGGGCTTTGTGGCAGCTATGACAACAATGCAAATAACGACTTCACTACAAGGTGCCATGCAACGGTTGTCAGCCCACTGGTGTTTGGCAACAGCTGGAAGGATTTACCAAGCTGCCCTGATGCTCCGAGCATTAACAGCCCCTGCACCGACAACCCATACAGACAGTCGTGGGCCCAGAAACAGTGCAGCATCATACAGAGTGACGTCTTCTCCACCTGCCATTCTATTGTAAGTTGTTGTTTACATAATCTTTGGCAATCCATAGCACAATTTATCTGAGCCACATTTTATTCTAACACTAAGGCTTTGCACCCCCATGTGGCAGAACAGGTGCATAGGAGAGCGACGAGTAGATCAAAATCTTTGAAAAGAGCTTGCGCACACTGTCCAATTTGAAATCAGTGATTAATTAGGTACTAGACCTTCATCAGGGAAAATCTTGTGCTAATGAGAAGCCATTCTAAATAGAAAGTGGCCACAGGTCAGCCACCAAATCGCATTCATAATAAACGGGTAAAACTGCAAAGATGTATTTATGGCAAGTACAAAATTACCAATAATAAGATACATAAAGCATCATCATCTCAATAAATATGATCAGGCCTCACAAAATTATACACATAATAACCATTTTCATAGAAAAACAATAAATCATAAGAAAATATTCAACATTTATACATCAAACCAGAGTCCTCCTTCATACCCATCTCAACATGTAAATGAAATCAAAGCAAAAAACACACAAAAAGACACGTAAATGCATACAAAATATTAACTGGACACAATGACAGATCTCATTTGTTTAAAAAAACACTGATAATATGTGTACATATTCATAGGCATCCAAAAATGTTTGAAGCTATGCAAGGAAATGCACAGATTAATCCAAAGCACCTGGGACACTTTTAACGTTATATGCTAATATAGTGAAGCATAGGAAAGTTAGAGAGGTTTTAGTAGAGACAACCAGTAAACTGAGAGAAGAAGAAAAAGAACAACAGTAGGTGGCAGTATTCACCCTGGAGTTTAACAGCGTTATGGACTAAAACCAAACTTAACATGACCAAACATCATAGGAAAGATGTGACTTATGTTTGTTGCTCTCAGATGTGATCTTTGTTTTTTGATGTTGTTCGCCTGCTGGTTCAGTTAGTGTTGGTCGTAGAAAGATGGCAAAGATACAGTTGCAATCTGTGGATGCTGGGCTTGTGTTATAAGCATAAAGTGTTGCATTGTGTTTGAATTGTGTCTGGTTTGGGGGAAAATTGCTGTCATGGGCGCTCAGCTGAGCTTCCGCATGTTAAAAAAAGGTATGGCATGTCCATACTTTCAAAATTTGATTGTATGTTACCTTGATGATTAGGGTTCCAAGAGAACTGTGCAAATGTGAATGATGAATATGAACCAGAACATTATATTCTTTATGAACTGAACTTTGATCCAACTCTGTGTGAACTTGCTCAACACTGACTAAACCAGCTACATACAGTAAATGCAGCAGAATAAAAACTAGATTATTATTACATGTCAACAAACGGAAGTGCAACCTTTCCTCCAATTTGTGTTGTAGAGTTGCTATTTACTAAACTCTAAACTGAACTCACCAAATGTATCAACACACCTTGCAGGTGGATCCTACACCATACTATGAAGCATGTGTGTTCGACTCATGTGCTTGTGACACTGGTGGAGACTGCGAGTGTTTCTGCACTGCTGTGGCTGCTTATGCTGAATTGTGTAATCAAGCTGGTGTCTGTCTACGATGGAGAACCCCTAAAATCTGCCGTAAGTAACCAGGATGAGAGATTTATTGATGAGCTAATTTTAAATATGAATTATGTCTATTTTAGATAATTTTATATAACACATAACTAGCTAAATAATCACATCAAAATAATTGGCATGAAAATGTCAATGTTGTGATTTCATACTAAAGTTCCATGTCTATCAAGGACAAAGATAAATATAAAGCTATGTACACCAACACATCTTGGTCATCAGATCCAGCCTGACACATGCGCAAATTGGATTCATTGTTTCTCTTTTTCAGCTCTCTTCTGTGATTACTACAATCCCCCTGGTGAATGTGAATGGCACTACATGCCTTGTGGATCTCCTTGTATGAAAACCTGCCGGAACCCTTCAGGCAGCTGCTCCACACAGATACCTCCTCTTGAAGGTACAAGATAAGGATTTTATAACTTGACCTCATCTGTTAATGAAATTTAAATAAGGATTAGGAAGATCGACATTTGACGACATCAGTACATTTTACCTTTACATATAATAATTTCCTTAATAATATCAATCATTCCACCACAATTCAATGGATAAATGAAATTCTAACCACTTTCAAATAGTGGTATTTCTGGTTTTAAAAAATGCCATAAAGTACCCTCTCTTGCAATGTATGAATAGATGTTGTTTTTTTCAATAAGGTTGCTATCCCAAGTGTCCCACTGCTCAGCCATACTTTGATGAGGATACAATGACATGTGTCGTAAAAGAACAATGTGGCTGCTATGATAATGAGGGGAAACACTATGATAACGGTGACAAAGTGCCAACAACCAAAAACTGTTATACATGGTAGGTTTTGCATATCTTGCATGGGCTAATCGATGTAATGTAATGTTGTGGGATGTTCAAATACAAATTAAACAAAATAATCTAATCTGACTATTATGTTTATGTTTTTCTCTCTTTAAGTACATGCAGTTCAATGACCATCAAATGTCGTTACGATACTGAAGGTAAGCAAAGACTTGGAGTGATCATTGGTTTAGAAAAAGCATATGTGAGATTAGAATGTCAATTAAAGATCTCCTCTTTTCACAGCCTGTAGTTGCACATATCATGGAAACAAATATCCCTCTGGCAGAACAATCTATAACACAACAGATGGACATGGTAACTGCATGACAGCAGTATGTGGTACAAATGGCACCATTGACAAGGAGTCTTACCCATGCCCAGTACCAGCCATAACTACACAATTGCCCACTGTGACTTCAACTACAACTAGCCAGTCTCCAACCACGTTTGTTTTTACATCAACCACACCAGGTATGTATGGTCCAGGTAAACATTTTGGAATTTAAAACATACAGTAATCAGATATATAATACAAGATTCACTACTTAATCATTGTCCGTTTTATGTGTGTTTACAGAACCAGTTACAGTCACTTGTAATCCTTGTGTATGGTCGCCATGGTATGATTCCAGCTTCCCCACACTGGGCGCTCCAGGAGGAGACGATGAAACTTATGAAAAGATTAGAAGGGCTGGAAACACGATATGTGATAAGCCAAGTCAACTCGAATGCAGAGCTGAAAAATTTCCTAATGTCACAATTGACAATGTGGGACAGATTGTGGAATGTAATATAGCTAAGGGGCTGATGTGCAGAAATGAAGACCAGTCTGGGCCATTGGCCTTGTGCTTTAACTACCAAGTCAGAGTTCTGTGTTGTGATTATAGTGTATGTCCAACAATGCCTGCTCCACATCCAACCTCAACCGCAAATCCCACAACAAAACATGTTACAGGAACACCTTGTCAGGAAACATGCTTCTGGTCAAAATGGATAAGCTCGGACTACCCTGACCATGGTCCTCAGGGTGGGGACAATGAAACCATCAAGCACATCATCCAGAAGGGATACAACATCTGTGAGAACCCAGTGGCAGTGGAGTGTCGGGCCGTGCACTATGAATCAACGCCCCTTGAGCAATTAGGACAAAATGTAACTTGCAATAACAAAGTAGGACTCCTGTGTGACAACAGCTTACAGTATCCCCCAATATGTTTAAATTATGAAATAAAAGTAAAATGTTGCAAGACAATACAATGCGACTCAACGCTGAATCCAACAAGTACTACTATCAAAACCATACCAACTGTATCATCAACTACTACAACTAAAATGCCCCTAAAGACAACTAAGAAAACTACAACTTATCCAACTATAACTAATACTTTAAGAACAACACCTACTACCAAAACTGAAACCACAACAACCGAGAAACCTACAACCTCTACTACATCCATCCCTAACACTACAGCTGAAACCACAACTCAGCTCAAAACAACTACTACTACAACCACCACCCCCACTACTACAAGTGTAACCACACTGCAGCCAAAAACAACTACTACTACGACCACCACCCCTACCACTACAACTGAAACCACAACTCAGGCCAAAACAACTACTACTACGACCACCACCCCTACCACTACAACTGAAACCACAACTCAGCCCAAAACAACTACTACTACGACCACCACCCCTACCACTACAACTGAAACCACAACTCAGCCCAAAACAACTACTACTACGACCAGCACCCCTACTACTATAACTGAAACCACAACTCAGCCAAAAACAACTAATACTACGACCAACATCCCTACTACAACAAGTGTAACCACACCTCAGCCAAAAACAACTACTACGACCACCACCCCTACTACTACAACTGAAACCACAACTCAGCCAAAAACAACTACTACTACAACCACCACCCCCACTACTACAAAGGAAACCACACCTCAGCCCAAAACAACTACTACTACGACCACCACCCCTACTACTACAACTGAAACCACAACTGAGCCAAAAGCAACAACTACTACGACCACCACCCCCACTACTACAACTGAAACAACAATAACAATTCAGCCTACAACAACTACTTCAACCACCACAGACGCTACCACCACCCAGGCACCTACAGCTGGACCATGCCCTGGGGGACATGATATGAAATGTGGTTGGTCAAAGTGGATCAATCTTGGCGAGCCCACACCAGGCCCTAGTGGTGGGGATGATGAATCCATCCAGAAAGTAATCTCTGCTGGTTATCACATTTGCTCGGCTCCAGAAGAAGTCCAGTGCAGAGCCATTATTTACCCACATCTTGCCATCTCCAATCTTGGACAAGCTGTGACTTGCAATAAGAATGTGGGTCTTATATGCAACAACAAACAACAAGGACTTCAGCAAGAGTGTTTTGATTATGAGATTAAATTCAAATGTTGTGAGTGTCCAACATCTTCTACTCTCAAACCAAGTACTATACCTGCAACGACTTCAACCTCAACACCTACTACCACAACTGTGGCAACAACTCACTCACCAACAACTCTGACAACAACCCCTACTACCACCACTGAAACGACAACAACAACTCAGCAACCAACAACTACTTCAACCACCACAGAAACAACTACCACCACCCAGGCACCTACAGCTGGACCATGCCCTGGGGGACATGATATGAAATGTGGTTGGTCAAAGTGGATCAATCTTGGCGAGCCCACACCAGGCCCTAGTGGTGGGGATGATGAATCCATCCAGAAAATAATCTCTGCTGGTTATCACATTTGCTCAGCTCCAGAAGAAGTCCAGTGCAGAGCCATTATTTACCCACATCTCGACATCTCCAATGTGGGACAGGCTGTGACTTGCAATAAGAATGTGGGTCTTATATGCAACAACAAACAACAAGGACTTCAGCAAGAGTGTTTTGATTATGAGATCAAATTCAAATGTTGTGAGTGTCCAACATCTTCTACTCTCAAACCAAGTACTATACCTGCAACTACTTCAACCTCAACACCTACTACCACAACTGCAGCAACAACTCACTCACCAACAACTACTACTACGACCACAACCCCTTCTACCACCACTGAAACGACAACAACTACTTCAACCACCACAGAAACAACTACCACCACCCAGGCACCTACAGCTGGACCATGCCCTGGGGGACATGATATGAAATGTGGTTGGTCAAACTGGATCAATCTTGGCAAGCCCACATCAGGCCCTAGTGGTGGGGATGATGAATCCATCCAGAAAGTAATCTCTGCTGGTTATCACATTTGCTCAGCTCCAGAAGAAGTCCAGTGCAGAGCCATTATTTACCCACATCTCGACATCTCCAATGTGGGACAGGCTGTGACTTGCAATAAGAATGTGGGTCTTATATGCAACAACAAACAACAAGGACTTCAGCAAGAGTGTTTTGATTATGAGATTAAATTCAAATGTTGTGAGTGTCCAACATCTTCTACTGTCAAACCAAGTACTGCACCTGCTATTACTTCAACCACAACACCTACTTCCACAACTGTAACAACTCACTCACCAACAACCACTACTTCCAAGACCACAACACCTACTACCACAACTGCGACAACAACTCACTCACCAACAACTCTGACCACAACCCCTACTACCACCACTGAATTGACAACAATAACTCACTCATTAACAACCCCTACTACCACCACTGAAACGACAACAACAACTCAGCAACCAACAACTACTTCAACCACCACAGAAACAACTACCACCACCCAGGCACCTACAGCTGGACCATGCCCTGGGGGACATGATATGAAATGTGGTTGGTCAAAGTGGATCAATCTTGGCGAGCCCACACCAGGCCCTAGTGGTGGGGATGATGAATCCATCCAGAAAATAATCTCTGCTGGTTATCACATTTGCTCAGCTCCAGAAGAAGTCCAGTGCAGAGCCATTATTTACCCACATCTCGACATCTCCAATGTGGGACAGGCTGTGACTTGCAATAAGAATGTGGGTCTTATATGCAACAACAAACAACAAGGACTTCAGCAAGAGTGTTTTGATTATGAGATCAAATTCAAATGTTGTGAGTGTCCAACATCTTCTACTCTCAAACCAAGTACTATACCTGCAACTACTTCAACCTCAACACCTACTACCACAACTGCAGCAACAACTCACTCACCAACAACTACTACTACGACCACAACCCCTTCTACCACCACTGAAACGACAACAACTACTTCAACCACCACAGAAACAACTACCACCACCCAGGCACCTACAGCTGGACCATGCCCTGGGGGACATGATATGAAATGTGGTTGGTCAAACTGGATCAATCTTGGCAAGCCTACATCAGGCCCTAGTGGTGGGGATGATGAATCCATCCAGAAAGTAATCTCTGCTGGTTATCACATTTGCTCAGCTCCAGAAGAAGTCCAGTGCAGAGCCATTATTAACCCACATCTCGACATCTCCAATGTGGGACAGGCTGTGACTTGCAATAAGAATGTGGGTCTTATATGCAACAACAAACAACAAGGACTTCAGCAAGAGTGTTTTGATTATGAGATTAAATTCAAATGTTGTGAGTGTCCAACATCTTCTACTGTCAAACCAAGTACTGTACATGCAACTACTGCAACCTCACCACCTACTACCACAACTGCGACAACTCACTCACCAACAACTCTGACCACAACCCCTACTACCACCACTGAATTGACAACAATAACTCACTCATTAACAACCCCTACTACCACCACTGAAACGACAACAACAACTCAGCAACCAACAACTACATCAACCACCACAGAAACAACTACCACCACCCAGGCACCTACAGCTGGACCATGCCCTGGGGGACATGATATGAAATGTGGTTGGTCAAAGTGGATCAATCTTGGCGAGCCCACACCAGGCCCTAGTGGTGGGGATGATGAATCCATCCAGAAAGTAATCTCTGCTGGTTATCACATTTGCTCAGCTCCAGAAGAAGTCCAGTGCAGAGCCATTATTTACCCACATCTTGCCATCTCCAATCTTGGACAAGCTGTGACTTGCAATAAGAATGTGGGTCTTATATGCAACAACAAACAACAAGGACTTCAGCAAGAGTGTTTTGATTATGAGATTAAATTCAAATGTTGTGAGTGTCCAACATCTTCTACTATCAAACCAAGTACTATACCTGCAACGACTTCAACCTCAACACCTACTACCACAACTGCGGCAACAACTCACTCACCAACAACTCTGACAACAACCCCTACTACCACCACTGAAATGACAACAACAACTCAGCAACCAACAACTACTTCAACCACCACAGAAACAACTACCACCACCCAGGCACCTACAGCTGGACCATGCCCTGGGGGACATGATATGAAATGTGGTTGGTCAAAGTGGATCAATCTTGGCGAGCCCACACCAGGCCCTAGTGGTGGGGATGATGAATCCATCCAGAAAATAATCTCTGCTGGTTATCACATTTGCTCAGCTCCAGAAGAAGTCCAGTGCAGAGCCATTATTTACCCACATCTCGACATCTCCAATGTGGGACAGGCTGTGACTTGCAATAAGAATGTGGGTCTTATATGCAACAACAAACAACAAGGACTTCAGCAAGAGTGTTTTGATTATGAGATTAAATTCAAATGTTGTGAGTGTCCAACATCTTCTACTGTCAAACCAAGTATTATACCTGCAACTACTGCAACCTCAACACCTACTACCACAACTGCGGCAACAACTCACTCACCAACAACTACTACTACGACCACAACCCCTTCTACCACCACTGAAACGACAACAACTACTTCAACCACCACAGAAACAACTACCACCACCCAGGCACCTACAGCTGGACCATGCCCTGGGGGACATGATATGAAATGTGGTTGGTCAAACTGGATCAATCTTGGCAAGCCCACATCAGGCCCTAGTGGTGGGGATGATGAATCCATCCAGAAAGTAATCTCTGCTGGTTATCACATTTGCTCAGCTCCAGAAGAAGTCCAGTGCAGAGCCATTATTTACCCACATCTCGACATCTCCAATGTGGGACAGGCTGTGACTTGCAATAAGAATGTGGGTCTTATATGCAACAACAAACAACAAGGACTTCAGCAAGAGTGTTTTGATTATGAGATTAAATTCAAATGTTGTGAGTGTCCAACATCTTCTACTGTCAAACCAAGTACTGCACCTGCTATTACTTCAACCACAACACCTACTTCCACAACTGTAACAACTCACTCACCAACAACCACTACTTCCAAGACCACAACACCTACTACCACAACTGCGACAACAACTCACTCACCAACAACTCTGACCACAACCCCTACTACCACCACTGAATTGACAACAATAACTCACTCATTAACAACCCCTACTACCACCACTGAAACGACAACAACAACTCAGCAACCAACAACTACTTCAACCACCACAGAAACAACTACCACCACCCAGGCACCTACAGCTGGACCATGCCCTGGGGGACATGATATGAAATGTGGTTGGTCAAAGTGGATCAATCTTGGCGAGCCCACACCAGGCCCTAGTGGTGGGGATGATGAATCCATCCAGAAAATAATCTCTGCTGGTTATCACATTTGCTCAGCTCCAGAAGAAGTCCAGTGCAGAGCCATTATTTACCCACATCTCGACATCTCCAATGTGGGACAGGCTGTGACTTGCAATAAGAATGTGGGTCTTATATGCAACAACAAACAACAAGGACTTCAGCAAGAGTGTTTTGATTATGAGATCAAATTCAAATGTTGTGAGTGTCCAACATCTTCTACTCTCAAACCAAGTACTATACCTGCAACTACTTCAACCTCAACACCTACTACCACAACTGCAGCAACAACTCACTCACCAACAACTACTACTACGACCACAACCCCTTCTACCACCACTGAAACGACAACAACTACTTCAACCACCACAGAAACAACTACCACCACCCAGGCACCTACAGCTGGACCATGCCCTGGGGGACATGATATGAAATGTGGTTGGTCAAACTGGATCAATCTTGGCAAGCCTACATCAGGCCCTAGTGGTGGGGATGATGAATCCATCCAGAAAGTAATCTCTGCTGGTTATCACATTTGCTCAGCTCCAGAAGAAGTCCAGTGCAGAGCCATTATTAACCCACATCTCGACATCTCCAATGTGGGACAGGCTGTGACTTGCAATAAGAATGTGGGTCTTATATGCAACAACAAACAACAAGGACTTCAGCAAGAGTGTTTTGATTATGAGATTAAATTCAAATGTTGTGAGTGTCCAACATCTTCTACTGTCAAACCAAGTACTGTACATGCAACTACTGCAACCTCACCACCTACTACCACAACTGCGACAACAACTCACTCACCAACAACTCTGACCACAACCCCTACTACCACCACTGAATTGACAACAATAACTCACTCATTAACAACCCCTACTACCACCACTGAAACGACAACAACAACTCAGCAACCAACAACTACATCAACCACCACAGAAACAACTACCACCACCCAGGCACCTACAGCTGGACCATGCCCTGGGGGACATGATATGAAATGTGGTTGGTCAAAGTGGATCAATCTTGGCGAGCCCACACCAGGCCCTAGTGGTGGGGATGATGAATCCATCCAGAAAGTAATCTCTGCTGGTTATCACATTTGCTCAGCTCCAGAAGAAGTCCAGTGCAGAGCCATTATTTACCCACATCTTGCCATCTCCAATCTTGGACAAGCTGTGACTTGCAATAAGAATGTGGGTCTTATATGCAACAACAAACAACAAGGACTTCAGCAAGAGTGTTTTGATTATGAGATTAAATTCAAATGTTGTGAGTGTCCAACATCTTCTACTATCAAACCAAGTACTATACCTGCAACGACTTCAACCTCAACACCTACTACCACAACTGCGGCAACAACTCACTCACCAACAACTCTGACAACAACCCCTACTACCACCACTGAAATGACAACAACAACTCAGCAACCAACAACTACTTCAACCACCACAGAAACAACTACCACCACCCAGGCACCTACAGCTGGACCATGCCCTGGGGGACATGATATGAAATGTGGTTGGTCAAAGTGGATCAATCTTGGCGAGCCCACACCAGGCCCTAGTGGTGGGGATGATGAATCCATCCAGAAAATAATCTCTGCTGGTTATCACATTTGCTCAGCTCCAGAAGAAGTCCAGTGCAGAGCCATTATTTACCCACATCTCGACATCTCCAATGTGGGACAGGCTGTGACTTGCAATAAGAATGTGGGTCTTATATGCAACAACAAACAACAAGGACTTCAGCAAGAGTGTTTTGATTATGAGATTAAATTCAAATGTTGTGAGTGTCCAACATCTTCTACTGTCAAACCAAGTATTATACCTGCAACTACTGCAACCTCAACACCTACTACCACAACTGCGGCAACAACTCACTCACCAACAACTCTGACCACAACCCCTACTACCACCACTGACTTGACAACAATAACTCACTCATTAACAACCCCTAATACCACCACTGAAACGACAACAACAACTCAGCAACCAACAACTACATCAACCACCACAGAAACAACTACCACCACCCAGGCACCTACAGCTGGACCATGCCCTGGGGGACATGATATGAAATGTGGTTGGTCAAAGTGGATCAATCTTGGCGAGCCCACACCAGGCCCTAGTGGTGGGGATGATGAATCCATCCAGAAAGTAATCTCTGCTGGTTATCACATTTGCTCGGCTCCAGAAGAAGTCCAGTGCAGAGCCATTATTTACCCACATCTTGCCATCTCCAATCTTGGACAAGCTGTGACTTGCAATAAGAATGTGGGTCTTATATGCAACAACAAACAACAAGGACTTCAGCAAGAGTGTTTTGATTATGAGATTAAATTCAAATGTTGTGAGTGTCCAACATCTTCTACTCTCAAACCAAGTACTATACCTGCAACGACTTCAACCTCAACACCTACTACCACAACTGCGGCAACAACTCACTCACCAACAACTCTGACAACAACCCCTACTACCACCACTGAAACGACAACAACAACTCAGCAACCAACAACTACTTCAACCACCACAGAAACAACTACCACCACCCAGGCACCTACAGCTGGACCATGCCCTGGGGGACATGATATGAAATGTGGTTGGTCAAAGTGGATCAATCTTGGCGAGCCCACACCAGGCCCTAGTGGTGGGGATGATGAATCCATCCAGAAAATAATCTCTGCTGGTTATCACATTTGCTCAGCTCCAGAAGAAGTCCAGTGCAGAGCCATTATTTACCCACATCTCGACATCTCCAATGTGGGACAGGCTGTGACTTGCAATAAGAATGTGGGTCTTATATGCAACAACAAACAACAAGGACTTCAGCAAGAGTGTTTTGATTATGAGATTAAATTCAAATGTTGTGAGTGTCCAACATCTTCTACTGTCAAACCAAGTACTATACCTGCAACTACTGCAACCTCAACACCTACTACCACAACTGCGGCAACAACTCACTCATCAACAACTCTGACCACAACCCCTACTACCACCACTGAATTGACAACAATAACTCACTCATTAACAACCCCTAATACCACCACTGAAACGACAACAACAACTCAGCAACCAACAACTACATCAACCACCACAGAAACAACTACCACCACCCAGGCACCTACAGCTGGACCATGCCCTGGGGGACATGATATGAAATGTGGTTGGTCAAAGTGGATCAATCTTGGCGAGCCCACACCAGGCCCTAGTGGTGGGGATGATGAATCCATCCAGAAAGTAATCTCTGCTGGTTATCACATTTGCTCGGCTCCAGAAGAAGTCCAGTGCAGAGCCATTATTTACCCACATCTTGCCATCTCCAATCTTGGACAAGCTGTGACTTGCAATAAGAATGTGGGTCTTATATGCAACAACAAACAACAAGGACTTCAGCAAGAGTGTTTTGATTATGAGATTAAATTCAAATGTTGTGAGTGTCCAACATCTTCTACTCTCAAACCAAGTACTATACCTGCAACGACTTCAACCTCAACACCTACTACCACAACTGCGGCAACAACTCACTCACCAACAACTCTGACAACAACCCCTACTACCACCACTGAAACGACAACAACAACTCAGCAACCAACAACTACTTCAACCACCACAGAAACAACTACCACCACCCAGGCACCTACAGCTGGACCATGCCCTGGGGGACATGATATGAAATGTGGTTGGTCAAAGTGGATCAATCTTGGCGAGCCCACACCAGGCCCTAGTGGTGGGGATGATGAATCCATCCAGAAAATAATCTCTGCTGGTTATCACATCTGCTCAGCTCCAGAAGAAGTCCAGTGCAGAGCCATTATTTACCCACATCTCGACATCTCCAATGTGGGACAGGCTGTGACTTGCAATAAGACTGTGGGTCTTATATGCAACAACAAACAACAAGGACTTCAGCCACAGTGTTTTGATTATGAGATTAAATTCAAATGTTGTGAGTGTCTATCATCTTCTACTGTCAAACCAAGTACTATACCTGCTATTACTTCAACCACAACACCTACTTCCACAACTGTAACAACTCACTCACCAACAACCACTACTTCCAAGACCACAACCCCCACTACCACTACTGAAACAACAACAACAACTCAGCCACCAACAACTACTTCAACCACCACAGAAACAGCTACCACAACCCAGGCACCTACAACAGGACCTTCTTCACAAACACCTACCCCAATTGTGGTGACAGGAAGAACTCAACCAATCACACTACCCGTTACACTGCCACTGATTTGCCATTGCTTTCATAATGGTACAAAGTTCAGCAGTGGTAAGTTCTAACAAAAGGCACACCTTTTCTAACCTTGCATTCCATTTGAAAAACATTGATGGTATACACCATTGTGAATTCTACCATACATTTTGCCTTATGCTTTGGTTTATTAACCAACCTAATTTTGGTATATATCTTTTTTCATAACCCTATATCAGAAAGAAATTACTTGAACTAGCACAATTCTATTTGGTAAATAATTAAACTGACTCTGGTCGTCCTGTTTAATAATGAAATCAAGACAATCAGAAAGATCTAAGATAAAAGGAAGTTGAGTGGCTTCTATGAACTGTCTTGATATGTAATAAACTGACCCTCTGGTTGAACTTGACCATGTACAGGCATTAGACATACACCGAACATATTTCCCTGAAGAGAGAAGAAAATGCAAATTTCTGATTCAGTTGCTCTTGACTTTTCCAGAGGTTTTTCTGCCAGCACCCTAGTAAAGTGTCAGAATGAGCATGTATGAGAAAAACAGTAGCAAAATGTCCAGAAAATCCACAGTTGTGTTGTTTTATTTTATTATAAGCTTCACACTATAGTAAAGTAACTGAAAAAACAAAAGGAACAAATTGATTTGAAATATCTCAGGATGAAAAATAGTCATACACATGAAACATGGCAATGTTGATTACTTCCTCAACACAATGTATATGTTATATCATGCCTTTTGCAGGCTCTACCCAGACACCACTCCTTGTTTGAATTTTTTGGACATTTTCTTGTTGTCATGGTCTGGGTTTATCTCCTGCATTATTCAGATGTGAAAGGCAAACTCCAGAAAATGTCTTGATCCCATTGACCAAACATTTTCCACATTTTGGTCTGAAATTGCCATATGCAGATTTTCACCTATGGTTTTAGATACAAGTGCTTTGGATGATCTGAAAATACCATCGATCTTTTTACAATTTCAGACAGACAACTAACATCTGAAATGTGTATTAAAGCAGCAAAGCGTAGTTAAGAGTTTTTGCATAGGCGGCGACCTCATCACTTCCCTGGATATGATTACATAGAGATGTGTAGTAAAGAGAAAATATATTTTACCCTCCTGTCCGAGTCTGTAGGTGGATGCTAGGGTGGTGAATTGACTGTCAGCCACTTAGGGCAGCAGAGTTGTTGAAAGGCCAAAGGAGAGATGGGAAACATTTGCATATTGGGAGGGTGTTTATGGTTGTGTACGGAGGATTGTGAAGAATGTCACGAGTAAAGCAGTGCAGCTTAACTGCCTGAAGTAGCTTGACATTTGTGACATCATGGATTCGCTTGTTTCTGTTAAGGGCCAGGCTTGGACACAGAGGCAGAGGCTGAGACAGGAGTAAAGTCACTGAGTTTTATTGGAAAAGTCCAATGACTTAAGCAGGCAGGTAAGCAGGCAGGCAGGTAGGCAGGACTCTGGAGCTGGAGTCGGGGCTGTAATCCAGCTGCTGGTGCTGAGCAGGAAGAGAGGCAAGGTTAGGATACGGGATCAACAGGACGTTTACAGAATCTAAATAGTTACGATAGCAGCAGCTATAACTAACTGGAGATTATAAAGACAGCTGGTCAATCGAGGCCCCAACTCCAGCACACCAGGTTCACATCAGTAATCAGCCACGCACTTACACACCAACAGAGAGATAGAGAGAGGGAGAAAGAGAGAGCCTAGTAGGCATGTGAGGAGGAGGGCATGACAGATTCTTGTCTTTGCATTTACTTTGTACTTAATCTCGAGGCACAATTTTTTTGGGGGGAATTATTACTGTTACATTTGATCCCAGCTGGTCATTTACAAGCAGAATTTTAAAACCCCAAGTGTCTTCATATTAATCATATAGAAATAGTGTTAAGCTTCTATATCTGTCATTGGGGCACTTCAGTGTGACTGAGTGTATGTTTACTGTAGTATATCAGTATATTCAGTATATCATTGTGTGTTATGCATTTTTAATTCTTGCTTTCAAATACGCGACAGACCGTTCTCAGGAATATTCTTGTGCCTCATTTGCAGGTTCCATAGTCTACAACGAGACAGACAATGATGGCCACTGTTACCTGGGGTACTGCGATGAGAACTGTCATGTAGTGCAGAAACAATACAAGTGTGATCAATCACCGAATTGCAATGACGAAACTCCGCCAAGACAGGTGATTCTTTATTTCCATTTTGTTCATGCATACTTTTTTTAATGCATTTGTTGAACTGCTATAAGCATCAATACATTATTTTGTATTCTATGGGAATACCACCCCCTCCTTTTTGTTTTAATTCCAACCTATGATTCTCCTCACAGAATGGCGAAACTTGGAAGGGAAAGAACTGTAGTGTAGGAATATGTAATAATGGCTCTGTGACCTATAAACACATACAATGTCCAACTCCAGAGCCTCTAGTATGTGCAAATACCTTCCCTGCTATCAAAGTGAAGGATGATGATGAATGTTGCCCCCACTACGAATGCCAATGTAAGTCTATCCTACTTAACTTTGTTCCCACTTGCATCATTTTCAAGTTCAACATATGGTTTGAAGTGACATAGTTATTTGATTTCACTAATACTATCTTATAATCTTATTTTTAACAATGGATGTTGTGTATCAGATTATATCAGATGACTTGAAATCTTATTTTTAAAATGTAATATCTTCATCCTATTCAGGTATGTGCTATGGTTGGGGAGACCCCCATTATGTCACCTTCGATGGAACATACTATGCTTTTCAAGGCAACTGCTCCTACTGGCTTGTGAAAGAGATCCTGCCTAAATACAACTTCAGTGTTATGATCGATAACGTCTACTGCGATTCACTTGATGGCTTGTCCTGTCCTCAATCCATTACTGTCTTCTACAAAAGCTTCAAGATCTTTATTACACAGAAGGATATTAAGGGCATTTTCACAAACCAGGTAATCAAATTACACCATTATCATAAAGAATGTATTATTCAAACCTTCAGGGTAAATGCAACCACAGGTTTGGACTTGCTAAGTTGGCATAACTGACCTGATCGCAATTTTTAAAAGCGTCCAAAGAGGGGCTTTCATACAATATAGAGTAAATGCATTGAAAAAATGGTTGGGTTATAGAAGGGTTAATTGTGACATTTACTTTTTATGCATTTGTTTTAGATTTCTGTGAATGACAAGCCTGTAAGTCCTGCATATCAGAATGATGACTTCCGCACCGTCACCACCGGTATTGATACAGTGCTCATCATCCCAAAAATTCATGCCAAGGTCACCTTCTCAGGCCTCATATTCAGCATCTCCCTGCCCTACAGTGAATTTGGCGGCAACACTCAGGGACAATGTGGTAAGTCTAAATTAAACTAGATGATAGTTTTGTGATAATTTCAACAAACCGATTCTACATATTTGACACATCTTCAGTATGATTAATTCTTGGGGGGAAAAAAGAGCTCATTTAAATTATTATTACATAATCCTTGTGATTCAGCAGGAAGACAACACTTGAGTTTGAGTTTTATCAATGTTTGACCAATTATTAATGATGAGGATTTCTCTAGGCACATGTGACAACAACCGGACAGATGACTGCATGTTGCCCAGTGGGAAAATCGATCCTTCGTGTCCTCATATGGCGCACAAGTGGCACAGTAACAATAGTCACTGTGACCCTCCAGTTCAGCCCCTACCAACACCAACACCAAGTACCTGTAATACCACCATCTGTGAGATAATCAAGAGCAGGTAGGAAGAAATGGAAACAAGAAGTGTCAGAAATGTACCAGTCGTCTGTTTAAATCATAAATGTTTATTCTCTGATGTAAATTGAGGAATTGACATATTCTTTAATTGACATGTTTTTGTATAGGTGTATTATACGAGTAATTACACACACCTCTGGATGGAAATATAAATGTCCTGTGTAAAGCCTTACAAGCAAATAGAAATTAAATGACAGTCCAAACTTTTACATCTTGGCATGCCTGTGTAATGCCAAGAGGTGATGCATTCAGTTTGTGTCCTCTTTCTATAAATCTCTAGTGTGTTTGAAGCTTGCCACAAGATCCTCGACTACAGGCCATTTGTGGAGGGCTGTGAATTTGATGTTTGCCACATGCACATTCACCACATTGGCTGCAGTAGCTTAAAATCCTACGCTCAAGCCTGTGCTGATGTTGGACTATGTATTGACTGGAGGAGTGCCACGAAAGGACTCTGTGGTATGCAAATCAATATGCAATATTTATGTCAAGCACAACTACACACACACAAAAAAAATCACCAATGACATCACAGCAATGACTTCTTCCTAAAAAACTCTTGTCTTGCCTTCTCTTCATAGAATATAAATGTCCAAGTCCCAAAGTGTATAAGGCATGTGGCCCTCTGATGGAGCCTACCTGTGATTCCTGGTATATCAGTTTACTTCCAATTTATTTTTGCTCATTGCAGTAATCACTTTCTATTGAATCATGAATGTTCTTCCTCACACTGTATACTATTGTGTCTACCAGGTACAACCAGAAATTCATAGATATGGTTGATGAGTTCAGTGCCATGACAGACGTGAAGCTGGAGGGTTGTTACTGCTCAAGTGGCAGCATACTCCTCTCGTCCAACTCTAATGAATGTGTGCCAGACTGCGGTAAGAAGAGATGGCACTGCTGTACAGCGAAAAGCTGTGTTGCACATATGAATGTTGTGATCTGCTTGATGGCTCTTTGTGACTAAGTCAAAACCTCGTTCTTTTTTCATCAAAATCACTGGTTTGTAGATACAGCCATTTGCCTGTTGTGTCCAAGTAGAAAAAATTGAAAAGGTATCCATTCAGATGTCCAGGCTGAGCTTACATAAATAAAACAAAAGGGTCATGGCTTACAGTGGTGAGACAGGGATAAGACCAATGAGAGCAGTCCAAACAGACAAACAAATCCAAAGTGGAGCAGGTAGAAATCCCAAATACAGAGCAAACTGCCCAAAGTTCAAACTAAACCTGAAGAACAAAGGGAAAGTTAAATTCCTAGTACAATAGAAAACTGAAAAATAGACTTAGGGTACACCTATGTGAAGTTAGGCGAATGACCCAGGTAAGGTAAGAGATATTCTATTGCCCCATAGGGAAACTTGTCTCGGGCTCCAGGCAAGTATACCCCTCCTCAGTTTCTTTCCACTATTGAAATAACAAATAAAGAATTTGGACATGCTACATGTACTTTAAAACATGAGCTTAATGCTAACCAAATGTTTTACAATATGAAGAGATAGTATAGAAGGTAATATTATTTTAAAAATCACAATAAATTAATTCAAACAATCAAACTTGATTCCAGAGAGGATCTATTCACTATTTACGTATTAACCTGAGCCCTTGAGATCTATGATGGAAATAACTGTATACCTACTTATTTTCCTCCAAACAGAAATTTGTCGGTTGCCAAACAAAAAATGGGTGAAGGTAAATCGAATTTTTTCTACAGTCACTTATAACATAATCTTTTGACCGTCCTGTGATGTGCCATGGTCCCTGCCAGAATAGTTAAATAAACACTGTGTTCTCAGGCCAATGCAACATGGATAGAAGGCTGTGAGGAGTGTATATGTGAAGAGGACACCATGCAGGTCACCTGCCGAAATGTGTCCTGTGCAACGCAGCCACCACTCACCTGTGACCAAGAAGGTCAGGTCAAGGTCACTGAAACTACCGGCTGCTGTCAGAAGGAGAAATGTGGTAAGTGAGAACCAAGAAGGAAGCATCTCTTAACACTGTAGTCACAGCTTTCCTGCTCAAAACACAGTGATTCTACTTATTTAACATATACATTTGTATTTGTGTTTAGCCTCTCTCAGATTATTTTGAGAGAAACAGCCTGAGCAGCATTTTATTCTGGATTGATTTTGTATTTATCAGATGTCCACTAACTTGTACTACAGTGGGAAAGACCTCTGATGCAGCTGTTGTAAATGAATGTTTCACCAGTATACTCTTTCCTGCTGTTGATTGTGATATTGTGAGAAAGTAGTAGATAGTATAAAGTGATAGTATGAAGATGACTGATGTCATACATACTGTAATCGTAATGGACCACAAAAGTGCAGCAAATGAAAAATGACCACATCGTCCTGTTTTCATACCTGTATGAATTTTATAAGCACTTGTTATTTAGTGTCAGATCTCCTGGATTGTTATTTGCTGGTGTGAACAGTCCTTTCTGAACTCATCTATCTGTGTCCCTAACACACAACTCAGAGAGGTCCTTACTGCTTAGTTCCATTAAATTGTAGCATTATTTGTTTTACTGCAAATCAAATACGCCAAAATAAGTCCAGAGCAGATAAGAAAACAAAAGCCAAAGAAGTTATCAAGTTATCATAGTGCTCTACCATAATCTTCACTGTTCACACATGTAAAGATAAAACATGAGTAGAACAGGATAATTGAGATGTTATTCCCTTACAATATATGTCTTCTGGCTGCCTCAGGTGTGAAGAACATTCGTCCATGCAACGTGTCCACCACTGCTGTGCGGCTGGAGAGCAAGGGCTGTCAGTCCAAACACCTGGTGAATGTCACATCCTGCAGTGGAGCGTGTGGTACCTCCAGCTTGTGAGTCCCTTTTGCATACATTTTCTTGTTTTCAGTGTCATGCAGAACCCTTAATACAATGGAAACTGCTCCTATAAGAGGTAGATTATTGCAACCAAATTGTGAAGCTTCTGTGTGATCGTCCCAGAACCTGAGAGAAAGGTAACTGCACTTTTTAAAATAAGGGCAATGTCAAATATCACATTTCTGATTAATAAAAATAATAATAAGTAAATTTTCACCACTTTCTAACTTTCTGCAAATTTTGGTAAGAAATTGAGCATGGTAAAGCCCTCAAAAAGCCAATTCATTTGCCTGAATAATAATAATAATAATAATCCTTACAATTTCATAAGGGTCTCACCTGACCTTTGATGTCAGTGCTCGGGCCCTAATAACTTTATTCATATAACACTTATCTAAACAAGGTTACAAAGTGATTCACAAAAACAACCATGGCAAAAAGAAGAATAAATTATAATAAAAGGTATTCCATTGAGTCAAATTTTAAGGGCCAAATCTTAACATAATAAGGTCAAGACCTTATCCGGGTTATTTTCACTCGCTTTATTATTTTCTCACTCTTCCGGATAACAACTGCTTTCACCGGCTCAGTGGTACTAACCATGAACTGCTTTTAATGAGTGAAAGTGCCAGAAAACGGAAATAACGAATTGAGAAAGAATTTGCTAAATTCCTTTGAATATAAGATGAGCTGTCTAAACAGCTCTGAATTCTTAAATTTAAATTTAAATTGATTTCATTACACCCATCCTTCCACTTTCCTCACACCTGAATTTCTCTCTTCTCTTAGCTACTCCGCCAAAATGAGATCCTTGCAACACATGTGTTCCTGCTGCCAGGAGTTGGCCACGTCTGAGAGGCAGGTCCAGCTGTTCTGCCGTGACAACACTGAGGTCACTTACACCTACATCCACATTGACACCTGTGGGTGCCTCCAGACGGACTGCTCTGTGCTTCAGTGAAATGGCGAACACTCCCTCCTGCACCATGTCCCGTCGACGCAGATGAGGCAAATATGAGGACTCAGCCCCTTGTAGTGCTCACGAACATGTAGGAGCGTGAATGAACAATCAGCTTTATCTGCATACCTGATTCCTCTATTTATATTTTATGCATTAGCGTACTAAGCTTATGTTTGACAAAATTGTACACTTAAACAATTTTCATTAATAAAGATCATACTGTAGCTGCAGGCTAATCAAGTCTGTTTCTGCTCTGGTTTCCTACTGAATGTACAGTGTATGTGAGTCTGTACATGTGAGTATGTAACTATTCAAAGGTAACTATTGGTAATGCGTTTCCTCTCGGGCTGTGTAACAACTAGCTAGCTGCCACAAATTCAATTTAATCTCTGTTTACTGGGAATTTCATTACTGTTCTAAATGAAAATTAATTAAACACACTATAATGGCATCTTGGTTGCATTTTTCTATCCTTTAAGAATGCCATCAATCTCATTCACCTGGTAGGATACATAGCTGCGCTGGCCAAAGCCGGGCTAATCACCAGCACTGTCGAAGAGAACCACTCCTGTGGTTTTGGAACTTCTTGATATCAAGCAGACATTATGTCCTCTCTTCCTGGAAGGTGACAGTAAATTACGCCTATTGCCTTAGCCGACCTGCGTACGAGTGATCTTAAGTTTCTAAGTCAATGTCAAAGTGAGTGTTTGTGTTTAGCTGCCTCCACCTTGATCTTTGTTAACACTCAGCTGTGGCCACATCCTGCTCTCAGTTTACTCCCAAACCCAACATGTAAGATAAAGGTCTCACAGAAAGATCATGGAAAAGCTGAGATGACAGAGCAGCCAAACACAACACATGGGAGCAGACAACTGCACACAGTCCCATACAAATACTATCAGTGTGACACAGTGCCTTTGAGCAAGGCGGTGCCACACAGTACACATCCCCAAGTCAGAGCACAGAACAAGGGGTGGAGAAAACAGGTATTCATAGGAGTCTTGGTAAACAAGGATGTTTACTTTATTTAACATTTGCATAGCTCAATACGTCAATGAAAGCTGTTTTTTGTGACTGACCAACAATCTGATTTAAAGACTAAGCACTTAGAGAGTAGAGCCAACAGTGTATCTTGTGAAAGACGCAATCAGGACATATCTGAACAATTCCCACACTGACTGAAAAAGAGTCCGATAACAAGTTAGTTAACTGGAATAACACTCTGTAGGCTTGTACCTCTGCAAAGGCCCAATTGTCTCCTGAAATGAAATCAAGCTACACCAAAATACACACAATCATAGATATCATACCTTAAATTGCCTGATTTTCCACCAAAGTTCATGCTCTATTCCCATGGGACACTGGTGAAAATTGTCCAAATTTTTAGTCCATCTTGCAATGTTTAAGAAAATTATTTAAAAAATTGCTGTATCTGTCCCTTTGTCTGAATCCATGCAAACATGTAATAGGTTCTGTCTTAGCACAAGTCCTGTCCTTCGACCAAGTTACTTGGTAATCTGTTCAGTAGTTTTGAGTGATTCTACTGATAAACCAACAAACCGATGGACAGGGGTGGAAACCATCTTTAAGAAAACAATCAAGGTTCTGTGCCTGTTCAACTTTTAGACCCACAGACAAAATATTCAACATGTAACCAATAACACTAAGTTGACTTAAAAATCAAAAAGCCTTGAATATATAGATTTAAACTTTAAAAATGAAAATATAAATCACTTTAAAAGAAGATATCAAATTCACACAGAATGTACATCATCATCTGTCATATCCTGGCGATGTTTTATTGTATATTGACAATAAGTGCAATGCTTTCCACAAAAAGATTTTTTTTGCAATACAGCAAGGAGGCTATCTGGTTTTAAAGTAAACTGGCAGACATCGGCTTTGTTACACTGAAACATGGGATGAGACCTACCCCCCCCCCCTCCATTCCAGTAACTAAAACGTATTCACTTATTTGAGGATAGAAATTTCCCCTAAATTCAGACAATAAACTAAATTTTTGCAATACACTTGACAAATTTTGGAAGCTCACTGCTGCCTCCCTCACCATCAGCAGGGACAACAATCCAACGGGAGGAGGGTGTTATTAGCAGCAGAGCTGTTATTTTGCTCCCGACTATTTAATAATATCAAACTATTGATATAGATCGTTGCCAAACAAAAGACAAGAGCCTTCAAGGAGCTTCAGGCTTCTGTGACCAAGTTGCTAATATTATTTAGATTTTGAAACTCCTTTGGCCTGTAGCCAACCTCGATTTCTCCAACCACAAGAAGGAAATGGTGCTCAGATTACTTGAAACTAGAATCAAACTGACATCAAATATCAAGATACAACAGTGTACAATAAGACCATATATTGCTGTCTGAACTGAGGTGGCCTCTATAGAAAAAAACCCAGACGATAGTTTTCTAAAATACTTCATGGAGACCGTCCTTTGGACAGATCAAGCATAATGAGAGCTTTTTTGTAAAGTCATATCAGATCTGTCTTCAGAGAAGAAAAATTAAGTTTTCAAAGAAAATACACTGCCTATTCTGTGAAACATTTGCTGCATAATCTATGCAGGGCGCATTTTAAAAAATGAGATTTGAAATTTAAAAAAAAGTCAAACTGCCATCTCACTCTATGCTGAGTGAACATGACATGCATTGCTGAGCAATTAAGTGATATGTTCAACTTGGATGCTGGACAGGTGGAGGTTAAAATCGTAACGTTGCAAAATGACCTCCACCTCAAAACCCATCAGTCTGCTCCTAACTTTTGGTGCCTTGTGGACACAGCAAAGTACAAAGGTGTATGCACAGCAGCTATGAAAGTTGCCTGTCTTTTAGGTTCAACCTATCTCTGTGAATCAGCCCTTTCTCAAATGAACTTCATCAAGAACAAACACAGAACACGCCTTACTGATGCACGTCTACAAGACTCACTCAGAGTTGCAGTGTCAAATTATACACAAGATTACAGTACATTGGTGAACAGGATGCAATGCCAGACTTACCACTAACAGGCATCTACAGACAAAGAAAAAGATAATGTGTTTTCATTGAAATGACAACATTAAACTCAAAAAAATAATTTGTTCAAAAAGTGTAACAGATGCAAAAAATGCTACAGATTTGGTGATTAGAACTAATGTGATAGGATTCATTTAAAAAGGTGACAGAGTTCATGATTTCTTCAAAAATGTTACAATGGTAGTGTTTAGTACAAACGAGACATGATTTGAAGATATGGCAGTTAATGATTTCCCAATTTTTTTTGCCAAAAACAGCTGAGACTGGAAGGGGCCTGATCTTAGTCCTGTCCTTAGTCCAACTGAACATTAATGGGAGCTCAACCGTTGCTCAACCCGTTGCTGGGAGAGGACCCATCAAGATTCTTACAAAATGGAAAGATGACAGAACAAACCAGCCCTTCTGATCACTGTACTAATTAGTAACAACATTAAAGCCAGTAACTAAATGGTAAATGGTTTTGTATTTATATAGCACTTTTCTAGTCTTAATGACCACTCAAAGCGCTTTACAGTTCAGTTTTACATTCACCCATTCACACACACATTCATACAGTGCATCTATTAGCAGCACTTTGCTATTCTATGTGGAGCCATTGGGGGTTCAGCATCTTTCCCAAGGACACTTCGGCATGCAGATGGGTCAGACTGGGGATAGAACTGCCTTCAGGTTGGAGGACGACCACTCTACCCCTCAGCCACAGCCGCCCTAACTAGATGTATTGTTGTGTCTTATCAGTGTTTTAGTTTAAGTCAAGCCATGAAAACATGCAAGATCGCAGACTGGGCTCTTTCTCAACAGACCAAGGCTAATGCATGTGCAAGAATTCAAACTATACATTTGAATTGTTTTGTAAAAACTTGCAAGACTACGTAACATGTCATGTATAGGCACAATTGAGTGAATGGCATTTGGAAGAAACCTTAGTAACATAACACAAACACTCTAGTTGGTAAACAGAGAAGTGTTTTATTAAAGATGCACTACAGGATGCATATCCTGGACTTAGGGAGCTTAGTCATTCATCAACAGAAGCCTAGCAAACCTTCTCCTCCTTAGAGAAACACAGCATCATGTTAACATTTGAACAATACTGTGTGCGATACTATCGCTGATGGAGTGGTGGGTGTGGGCCGCTGATAATGAAGGTGTCATTATCAGCAGCCAAAAAGCCATCGATATAGATATAGCCATAGATATTTAATATCAATCAAAATGTTTGATTTGTTGCATTTTCATTTACTGACATTGTAACATCGATACATTTAAGAATAGCTGTATTACACACAACACAAGCATGCTTAACAGGTGGCTGTGGCTCAGGAGGTAGACTGGGTTACTGACAACCAGAGGGTCTGTACTGTGCATTTATCATTTAAAAAACTAGGTTGGGTTTATTAACTTATGGGCATAGATACAATCTGTTAAAGAAATTGAATTTACTTAACTTATTATATTTGGGTAAATTAACCAAGACAAATTTGGGGACAGGAGAATTATGCAAAACATGTAGCTGCTACAAATGATGTTCAGATTTGTCTGGTCTGTACATGAACAAGTCCCTGCCAAAGTTACTTTGTAGCAGGTTTTCAGGTTTCTAAATTTAAACTCTTTTTTCTTAGTAGTAAAGCAAGAGTTAAAGCAATGTACATCATTATCCACTATAAATGAAGCTCTAGCATATGAAAACTGAAAACTATGGTTGCCCTGAGGGTCTAAACATGACATTTCATAAAATAAAACATTGCACAAATCACAAAAATTCTGAAAACACATATTTCGGAAGACAGCATGACAAAACATCTGAAAACATTTCCCAAAATACATAATTTTTAAAAATACAACAGCTGTGTTGTGTTTTGGTGTGACATCAGACAGGACTGCCTGTAGTTTGTGTTGTTTGCAGTTGCTCAAATCTCTCAAATGAGAAAACACAAGCAAATGTTTGACAGTGTAAAAACGTATTCCTACAAGTGTCGAAGTACGAGTTCTAATTAGGCTGCCCTAGTGTTTAGAATGTTGAGTTTGTAGCCTGGGCCTGCGTGGACTTGCGCTGTTGACGCACTGCTTGTGGATGCCAAAGTAAAGTGCTGTTATAGGAGTTCCGTTATCTTTTGTGTTGTCTGTACAGATGAAAAGCAATTTTAAATGCAATGCTTCTTCCAAGCTGTGAAATAGTCCAGGAAACAAGGTGGGTCCTTATCTGATAAAAGCTAGATGTGGTGTGTGTCAAAGTGTGTGTGGCATGCAGGTCGACCATCACAGAGCTGAACTCCAACAGTGCCGAGCCAGGTACATGTGTCCTATGGGCTTTCAATATAACACAAAACACACACAGGATCACATACCGTGACCTATGGCAACATTAATTTGTATCCATTTGAAGTGATCCAATCAGAATTGGACTGCTTGAGGTTCAAGTGTGAACACGCCAATGAATCATTGAAGACACAATTGAAATATGTTTATTTGCAAAAACATTGTCAAAGGAGATCGGATCACAAGTGGACACAGGACACAACACATTCAGGACAAATTCTAATACCAGGTGTGAATAGCCCAACTTAAAGATGCTCACTTGGGATCGAATCTGTCAGGACAGATATTAATACTGGGTCCGAGTAGCTCCTTAGTGGCTACCCCTATTCTTAACAATGTTTCTTCTTAAGTCTAATTTGACCTGACATCTAACAAAATGTTTTGACCTGTTGCTCTATTGTAGATAATTCCTCATTACTATATAAAGACAGTTATTGTTATTGCACCCAACGCTTAGCAATACTGAATACCATCTACTCCAAGCTCGCTGATTGTGCTTTCATAGTAATCATTCCACATTTATTGGGAAATACAGTAAGGTAGGATATTATTTTGCGTTTGGGAAGATCCGGAAGCATGTTTTCCAGATGTGTCATCTTTCTCTAGCAATGAAGTTACATAACAAATTAAATGTAATGTAAGTTTTTGATCCATGCACACTGTTGCCAAAGATCTTTCAAATCATTCATATGGCTTAAGATTTTGTTTGAAGAATTTGTTCCAAATTGAAATTTGAAGCATCCCATGTCAGTGTAAATTCTCAATTTTTGGGATTAAACATAATTTGCCATCCAATTAAAATTACTGAAGAACTTTTTAAACGTCAGCATTGATTATTGTTAATAACGTGAACAAAGATATGAAGATTAGACAATGAATTGAGAAAAGCTCCATCACCAACATATCATGCCAAACATTTTGTGCAGTTAATCAGAGACCTGAACAATCTGCTCGTTGCAGTGATGGAGTTGATGACATGTTTGATGAAAAAACAAACAGTAACCATTTTCGTATTTCTATATTTATTTAAGAGGTGAGTCGTAGATTCTCTCTCTCTCTCTCTCTCTCTCTCTCTCTCTCTCTCTCTCTCTCTCTCTCTCTCTCTCTCTCTCTCTCTCTCTCTCTCTCTTTCCTGAAGCGGAAGCAGTTTAGCTCCACCTTGACTGACAGGCTATAAATGGATCTATCCTTCAGGTGAGTTCTATCATTCTGGGTCAGTCATTGGGACCAACATGGGGACTACAGGACTCCAATGCTCATTATGGCTCATATACCTAATGCTGCTTGTCGGCTCCCTCACTCAGACTGGTGAGTGATGAAATTTAAAAGACAATTGGAGCTAATCATTGAGAAAGCAACCGACTGATTCTACTGAAGTTTATTTTGTTGAATGGTGAAAAAAGAGAATTTAGTTATCCCATTTAAACCTGTAGCTGTAATTGAACCTTGTTTGGATAACTTCTACATTTACTTTGTATTTGTCTATTAAATAGTATGAGAAACTTTAGAAATATTTATATAAAATACATTATGTTTTTTTCAAATTTATTTCAGATATCAACAATAACTTTTAGATATGGAATATTAATGAATGGAAGATATCAACAATAGAACCAGTTTATTGAATAATAATATGTAATCTCTGGGTTGATTTTTATATTCAGTATAAGCTTTAATGGAGTGTCAGAACAAGCAGGTTCAGAATATCAGATAAAAACATTGGTAAAATTCCAAATGAGTATCTCTTCTGTTCCCTACAGCTCCTGCAAGCACGATAAGCGTGAATTCAGGTAACTTTGCAAATACCAAAAATGTATGTATTTGGAATTTTTTCAAAATGATGTTCTAATGTTAATGTTGTTTTAGCTAATGCATCTCACATCGACCGAGTCTGTACGACATGGGGACACTATCACTTCAAGACCTTCGATGGACGTTTCTTCCAACTCGCCTCCACCTGTAACCATGTCCTGGCCTCGGAGTGTGGGGGTGACTTTGAAAATTTCAACATCCAGTTGAGGCGCAAGATAAACGGCACATCAGTCACCATCAGCAACATCATCCTGAAGCTGGAGGGCACAGTGGTGGAGCTCTCTAAAAATGCAGTGATTGTCAATGACAAGATGTAAGTTCAGTCCAGACAAATGAAATGCATCCATCCGGGACACTCGGTATCCAATATGTTCAGTCATACTTTGTGTTGAATTTCTGCTGCAATTGTAGCGTTGTTCCAAAATTCTGGTGAAATTCATCACTCAAAGTAAAACTGAACAGAATAGCCCGAAGAGGATTAGAAGAAGACAATTTGAAATATCAACAATCAGCATGTCTTGAATAAATTATGTTGTATTGATTTTTATATTATTGAAATAGTTTAGTATCAAAATAAACAATTTTGTTTATAAAGGGGCGAAAAAGCACGTCAAGAGAGGGCGTTTGGAAACCACTAAACTCAATCACGCGAATAATAATCATAGATCACTTCAAAGTAAAATTATTGCCAACATTTTTTTTTTTATTATGATTGATCATCAAGTTACAACCCACACGTCACTTGGATGCACAAGTGTTTTATGCAATTGACAGGATTTCAGTGCCTCCCAGTGGCACAGAAGCAACAGCAGTAGACTGTGGCACTGTCCCTACATAAACTCATGTCAACATACAGGCGGATTTCCACACTGTAATAAAGTAAAGTGTGCAAACAACTTCTCAGTAACTCTTCATTCATCATCATTTCAACCTGATTTGATTACTATTTTAGTAGTAACATTGAAATAAATTATAAAAGTAATTTAATGGGCATTGGCATTAATGACGTTTTAATTAAACGTTTTACATTTACTGATATCCGCAATCATTAATACTTTAAGACTGTTCACTGCAGGAAACATCAAATAGAAGTAAGAACTACAAAGTTGTGTAGGTTCCAAACATTTGTTTCTGACCTGAAGGATGGAGACCACTGTAGGGTTCAGCCTCTTCCCGCAACTGCTATCTCTACAGTTTCCTCATGAAAAAATATTTTAAGGATTTGTTCTCGTCGACAGTTTAAGCGAGAGAGGTTTGCCTCTGTGTGTCGGCTGCTGCTCATTGTCTCACTAACTCTGTGCGTTTTGCTTTAGAGTGTCTCTGCCGTTCGTCACGTTCGGGGTGACTGTGAAGGGAACCACATCTGGGATCACTGTCGAAGCCAGGCTGGGAATCTTGGCCTTCTGGAACATTGATGACTCCCTGGATGTAGGGAGAACACCCTCGCACTTGCACACATGAACTTTTGCGCTCACGTGTATTTTGATAACATTTTAAACACGGAGGTTACTCACTGTGACCCTGCTGTAAACAGCTTAGCTCTTTTTCGTGTTTAGTTTTGAACGGCATAAGCCTGGAGCATAAGTCAAGACGTATGCATAGAAAAGAACATATTTGGTCTCAAACCAATTTACTTGTTAGAGGGATACAGCTGATGTTTTCTTTTCATGACTAATCTATCTCTCTAACAAGTGTTATCTGGACCACCACAGTCTGATCAAGCTTATATTTGCAACAGATACTCTACTCTTATCCAAAAGCTTCATATATAAGAACCATTCAGCTCATTGAGCCATTGAGAGCTACCGCAGTTGTTCACAGACCAAGTTGATAAAAGTAGACAATTAGATTAGGTGTGCACAGCAGCCTGCACTTTCTAAGAGTCCGAATGTTTGCTTTATGTCAATAGGTTAGAACCTGTATTTACCACTGTAGTGCTGTTTTCTGAATGTAAAGACATGTGCCATGAGCCATGACTGAGTCTTGAAGAATAATGTTTTATATGAAACATTTTACACGTGACAGTTTTGTTTGAGGTAATCAGTCACTCGCCCCTGTGGCAGAGTTCACTAAGGTCTGTTTTAACACAGACAAAGTTGGCTGAAAAAAGCAACAACCCAGGTAGCTGAGGTAGCAGTGGAAAGTCTGACAAATATTGATCCAGGCTCACTTAGAGAGTCACTAGGTGCATTTATGGAATACACATTGTCCTCGGCAGATCAACAAACAACAATTATCACTGCTTAATTGTTCTTGGTATTGTTGGGATTAGAAATTAGTGAAATTTACAGCTGACTCCTTTTATTAGCAGAGTAAATGACGCACTAGCTACAAACAAAATGTGTCTCTCCTCTATGACACCACACGCTGCTAACCAGGAAGGTGCTGTGTGATATATACCAGTTTCCCTTCTTTTTCTGGTATATGAGCTGTTTGTTTAATTCCCAAAATGGATTACACAGACAAAATCACACAATTCAAACTTTTCTACATAAATGGATTTGTATTTATATAGCGCTTTTCTAGTCTGACGAAGACCACTCAAAGCACTTTACAGTGCAGTTTCACATTCACCCATTCACACACACATTCATACAGTGCATCTACTTGCAGCACTTTGTTATTCTATGGGGGGCTATTGAGGGTTCAGCATCTTGCCCAAGGACACTTCGGCATGCAGATGGTTCAGACTGGGGATCGAACCGCCGACCTTCAGGTTGGAGGACGACCACTCTACCCCTCAGCCACAGCCGCCCTATAAACATAACATACCTAACATACTATGTAGCGATCCTAAAAGACATCCATGAATCATAAATGTGTAAATCTAAACTTGTGATCTTGGCAATCACTACTATATGTTTGGGCTCTGTTCACAGATCGAGATTGACAACAAATACAAGAGCCATGTCTGTGGACTCTGTGGAAACTTTGACGGCTCAACCAATGGTCCTAAGAAGGACGGTAAGATTCTTTGCAGGCTTATGGAGGGGAGCTCTATTTTCCATTCTGTTTGTGTGTGTAAATTATGCTTTCAGTGGAGCCTAGCTTCTCTGAACCCCCCTTTTAATTCAAACCATAAATATACACTGTAGCTTGCCTTCATGTTTCCAACTCTAGGAAGAGAGAAACAAATTTCACATTGACACTATTCAGTCGAAAAACAACTTGCTTTTCATATAGAAAACTGCTCTTCCTGTAATTTAAGTGGCAATTCTCATAAAAATGGCAACAAATTGAGTGAGATAGATACAATTAGTGACTGACTCTACTGTACTGTGCTGTAGGATCTGATGAGTCTGGTGGGTCTGATGAGTCTGGTGAGTCTGATGCGTCTAATGAGTCTGCGGAAGACTTTACTGAAGACTTCAAGGTGGATGATCCATCAGAGACGTGTGAGGAGCCTGAGCTGAATGCCGTGCAGAGCTGTGGAGATAAGGTATCATCCTGGATAGATGAGTTGAGATAGATGAGAACCTTGACTGGATGGAGCATGCTTTACAAAATACAACACGTTAATATTTAACTTGTCCAGTGAGACAGGTTCTTCATTTCCATAAAATTTTCTTATTTATAATTCAAACTTGCTCCTTCTTGCAAGCCAGATCAGTTATTACACCTCCCATCAGTGCATTGCCTCTTGTTCAACTTGTTATGTGTTCTCAGCTATGATGAGCAGTACAAGAGCAAGTCACAAATATCTAAGGAAGGGTACCAAAGAAGTTTTATTTACCCACTGTTTTTTGTTTTTATTTCAGGATTATTGTGACCAGATTTTCGTCACTGCTCCGTTCAGCGACTGCAAGGACCGTCTGGATGTGGAATCCTTCAGCAAAGTCTGTATGGCCGACTTGTGCAACTCTGCAAATGACAGCGACTCCATCCTCTGCCAAACCATCTCAGAGTACTCCAGAGAGTGTGTCCACGCTGGTGGCAACCCCCAGCAATGGAGGAATGAAAGTTTTTGCTGTAAGGGTGCTTATTTCTAATCTGCTAACTTGCTAACGGCTTGATTGTCTCTGGTACAGCAAGATTTACGTGTTTGTCTCTACAGACAAGGAATGTCCGAATGAAATGACATTCTTGGAGTGCGGCAGTGCATGTCCCGATACCTGCTCCACCCCTCAGGCCAGCCAGACATGTGACAGCCACTGCCATGATGGCTGCAGCTGCCCTGCCGGTATCCAAAAACATTTCATATATACATGATAATACCATATGTAAGAAAATGCAATCTAACATGTCACACACAAAATAAGCCTGACAATGAAGATTGCCATGTCCCTCCTCCCACTCAGGAAAGGTGTTTGATGACATCAGTGACTCTGGCTGTATTGTACAGTCTCAGTGTGCATGTCGGTACAACAACAAAGTGTATCAGTCAGGAGAGTCGTACACTCACAGCTGCAGATCCTGGTGAGACGAGAACTACATTTAACTTCATTGAGAAAACCAATTTTCATTGAATCGTTTTCACTTAAAAATACTGATTCCTCAATTGACCAAAGTATAATTAGGGTCTTTTCGTTTATTTTCTTTAATATAGTAGGCAAGAACCAAACATTTATTAAAAGTATGTTGCACCATAAAACCTGTTGGACGTTCAATGGTCCTTCATTCGTAAAACAAAAATTAAGCGATGTACAACATGATTTGGTCAAATGTGAGGGGCAGAACCTTATTTGACACTGAACGTGTGAAGAAGAGGAATTAATTTCAGAATGTTTTGAAATATTTGACTTACAGCTAAAGTAAATGATAGCACTCTGCCGATATCTAGAGTTTGTTCAAAGCATTAATATCCCACCTTTGTCGACTTACACCAACTGTTACTTTAATATATAGTAAGCCCCTACATTTCCTCCCTATTCACCGTTGATGTGGATAAATGTTAATTAGTTTGATTTGTTTCTCTAACCGTTCCATAATTAGTTTTGGCTGTAAGGAAGCCGGCTTAACTCTGATTACTGAAAAAAAGTGGAGCATTGTAGATTAGTTCTCAATATATTTAAAAAACTGTTGCTTAATCATGTTGAGATTACTTCAGGGAATTTAATTGTCATGACATGATAACACCACTGAAATAATACTGTGTGCGTGTGTGTGTGTAATGACAGTGAGTGTCAGGGTGGTAAGTGGAACTGCACTGAAGAGAACTGCCCAGGAACCTGCTCAGTGGCGGGAGGATCTCACATCAACACCTTTGATGGAAAAGTCTACACCTTCCATGGGGACTGCTCCTACACTCTGGCTAAGGTAGACACTGTCATCAGGATCACTGCCACATACACAACAGGGTTACACCTTATTCACACAACCCTCTCTACATGGCATGCACCACTCTGTACAGTAACAACAGAGAAATCTCATTGTGTCCTGAACCAGATTGGTGTTTGTTGTTGGTGATGAGCTTTGTTTCTTATGTGTGTTGCAGCACGCTGATGGCTCCCTATTCACTATGCTGGTGGACCTGCTCAAGTGTGGTAAATCTGAAAAACATACCTGCCTCAAGGCTGTGACACTGTCCTTATACAACAATTCTGTGGTAAGCTCCAGGCACAAGCACACGCACACATACACACATTGACATTTCATTGACTTACATTGATTTCCTGGAGACTTTCTCCAACCATAACCATAGTTTCCATCAACCTTATCCTAAGCTTGACTTAAACCTAACCTTAAAACCTTAAAAATGTCTTCAATGATTTTCATAATGTGGCTTGCTTCTTCATAAAGAGGAAAAGACAAGTCCCCATAATGTTACTGTGTAAACAGATTTAGGTCCCCACAACATAAGTAATACCTGGAAAACACAAGCATGCAAGCACACACACTGCCCACTTACCCAAAACCCTAAACTTAACAATCACAAGTAAATGTATAACCCCAAGTCTTACTTAACCCTAACTTAGAGTTCAGTCAGACAACTCATGTTTAAATGTTTTTTGCAACAGTAGAACAGGTTAGTGTTTGGCGTCTATGCTCCAACTTATTCACTCCCCCAGAATAAGAATATGATTACACAGATATGATGGGAGTGATGAGCAAATACTTGTAACCCCCCTCATCGGAGCCTAGGTGGATGATGAGGTGGTGGAGGGGCTGATGGGGCTAATGTGGGTGTGTATTAAAGATGGTTGTGGAGTGTGAGGTATGTCACGTGGTGTGTGTCACATGATTGGAGCAGCGCAGCTCAAGTTGGCTGCATGAACTAGCTCACAGGCCTCGCTCCACTGTGTACACACCCTTCCACACAGGCTAGTAATTATGCAGACTGGAAACACACTGGTGAACAGATCCAGGTCGAATGCAGGTACTTCAATAATATGTATACCCTGTCTGAAAAGGGGTGGGATCACAGTTTTGCAATTGATGGATTAACTGATATATCCCAATCCTCACCTACAAGGTACACCAAGCAAGTTTAACTTAGCAAAGCTTTAAACAGACACCAAAATTACCGTTGGACTAATGTTTGATGTAAACTAAAATGTGTCTTTCCACAAACAGGTTGTAAAAATCCACGAGTCCGGGCAGTTTTTTATAAACAACATCGCTTCTCAGCTTCCACTTTACACACGTGAGTTACTTTAAATCATACCAGAGTTTTTATTTTTTAAGAGTCATTTGTGGGGGCTCTAATCTACTTTCTTGAGTGCGGAAAAAAGATTAACCATGCTTTAAGAGTTTTTGAATTTAGGAGACACAGTAATTATGTTCAAATATCTTTGAATGACTGGACAAGTTGATGTAACACTGATATTTTCAATGTCTCTGAACTACTGCAGCGGATCTGGGTGTCTTCAAGCCATCATCCTTCTACATGGTTATAAGCACTAAAGTGGGTTTACAAATAATGGTCCAGCTGGTGCCTCTGATGCAGGTCTTCATTACAGCTGATCCTTCTCTCAAAGGAACAACCTCTGGTAGGACATTTTCCGTTAAGGTTTAATGGGTACTTATAATGCCTCTCTTTGTTTTTGTCATACATATATATATATATATATATATATATATATTATCTTACAATGTCAGATGTCCACATTACATTTGTTTGTAGTATTCAGAAAGGTGTTTAATGCACTGAGGGCACAGAGGACATCTCATCACTCACATCACTTTCTGGGGTGGCCACATTCTTCTTTCTGATTAAACACTTATGTGTTGTTAGCCACACTGAAGGCCCGCTTACTCAGCTGATGTCTCTGACCTTCTACGGTTTTATAATCAACCAAACGTATTTTTACACTTGCCCACCAACACACTTTCTAAATTAACATGTATTGATTTTGTTTCTTTCAAAATGAGTGAATCTTATTTTGGCGAGCTGCGTGCAGCACCTTAATGTATCCAGAATAAGTATAACTCCCTTAATCTGCTTTTTTACCAGTATTTACAAATGTCAATCAACCACTTGAATTTAGAAACAAACAGTGGAAAAGTGTATTTGTTTGTTATACTTCACCCATATTTTCATATGGGTAAATGTCTGTGTTTATGTAAATCTGTGATTTTATCCATTAGGATTGTGTGGAAACTTCAATGACAAGGTGACTGATGACTTCAAGGCGTTGAACGGGCTGGTGGAGGGCACCGCTGCAGCCTTTGGCAACACGTGGAAAACCAGAGCCATCTGCAAAGACATTCAAACAAATTATGGACACCCCTGTAGCAATGGCATCCACAAGGGTATACTCTCTTTACATGCTTTGTCATGGCACATCATATATTAGTTATCACATCATATTTTATTAAGGCATGCCATGCCATACAATGCTATATTTTAGAGTTAATTCAGGAATATGATGTTATTTAACAACTTTATTTCTGGATGTTTCTGTGTCTCAGAGAGTTATGCCCAGTACAGTTGCTCCAAACTGACGGATCCCAAGGGAGTGTTTGCTCCTTGCCACTCTGTCATTAGCCCCACCTCGTACAAAGATGTAAGTCTGCACACACAAAGCTGGAATGACAAATAAACTAAACGACCGTACCCTGGTTCATGTGTCTGTGCCCACAATGTCTCCTCGCAGAACTGCATGTATGACAGCTGTAACTGTGACAGCAGTGAGGTCTGCATGTGTGCTGCAATCTCCTCGTACGTCTATGCCTGTTCGGCGGCAGGAATCCACCTGACTGGCTGGAGGTCGACCATCTGTGGTGAGCGATACCAAGAGGGCTCCTTTGTTTTACTGTGGCAATTACTTTTGTAATAAACTTTTGTGATGATATTTTAATGTTGATAGGGACCATCTGAGACCTGGATGACTAAGCTGCACTTTATACTCTATGAGCCTTCGCTTTTTCCTATTTGCAACAGTGAATTTAAACTACATGAAAAATATAATTAATCTCTGACCTCTTTTTCTCTCCTACCAGGCAAATTCAGTGAATCTTGTCCAGCAGGAACAGCGTATTCCTATAATATGACCAGCTGCATGCGTACGTGCCGCTCCCTGAGCCAGACTGATTACTCCTGCCAGGTCGGCTTCCCCACAGTGGACGGCTGTGGCTGTAATGAGGGAACCTACTCGAATGAGGAGAAGACGTGTGTGGCCAGGTCAAGCTGTCCCTGTTATGATAGAGATTCCATTATTCCTGCTAAACAGTCTTTCACCAAAGACGAACACACATGGTAAGTACAGAGGGCAGCGGTGCCAACAGTTGAGTTTTAAGCAGCCAACAACAGTGTGTTTTATAGGTAACAATTACCAGAGGCAGCTGGTCAATAGGGGGCGTTAGGGTGCTGCCCCACCATTCTTATCATGAGGAAGAATCACATACACCCAAATTTGATAACGGCTAAGATTGAAAATAATATATGTGTATCTATGAAATGTGAACGATATATTTAGTGTGTAACATCTATAATGTGCAATTAAAACATTTTAAAAAGGTTGTACATTGTCTAAAGTAAGGGATGGGTGACGTATTGCAGTTCGCTCCTTTTCAATACAAGAGATAGGAGCCTTTTGGGCGCAGGAGAAATGCGCCCAGAGGCAAATAAAAGGAACTCTGAAAGTTTGTGCTGCGATGTGCTCAGTTTGAAACTATTTTTCACGATGCGCTGTGGAATACAATAAGTCGCCCATGTAGGGTAAACACAATTTAAATACACATTCGAACAGCAATACAAAATGTATTATACAGTATAGTGATGAGTGAGGGATTTCAAACACTAACTCTGTTTTCTACCTTCTCTCATACCTGTAATAACAGCTTCTGCAAACAAGGAATTCTCAGCTGCCAAGGAGGCCCACCTCAATGTAGGTTTGCACATGTTGACCCTTCAATTCCTTTAATTCAGATCACAGATATTAGCCTTTATTGAATTCAGCGATTGACTCCCACAATCTATTTGTGAATGAAATAAGGACCGATAGCTAAAAAGGCATTCTTTTCAAGATCATGAAATCCCCATGCAATAATTAAGCTATTAATGCTGAATTAGCGGAAATTGGTGAAGGAATTACACACAAGACAACTGGAAATTTTGACATGATCATAAGTCTGTTATAATGCAAATAAAGCTCAACTGAATTTGTTCTTTACTACACAGCCGTATGTACTTCCCCCATGGTATATTTCAACTGCTCCGGGGCTCAACCCGGGAAAACTGGTATTGAGTGTCAAAAGAGCTGCAGCACTCTGGACATGGCTTGTGTAAGTACAGTTAACACATATACACACTCACACATTTAGGCACACATGGAGATTTGCGGATCCTGTTTGCTGACTCCCTCTTATTGCTCTCTCATCTAAATATAGATCAGTACAGGCTGTCTGTCAGGCTGCATGTGCCCTGATGGCCAGGTATCAGATGCATTAGGTGGCTGTATCAATGAGACCAAATGTTCATGTGTTCACAACGGAAAGATCTACCAGCCTGGAGACACACTGACGGTCGACTGCAACACCTGGTTTGTACAGTGCTTTACATACATACCATAATACTATGTACCTGTATGGGAATACACACATTAAATATATATCTCCCAGAGCTTATGAACTACAGGGATTTGAGATTCTGAAGAAATTACACCAGTCAAGATATAAAATACATTACATATATTATTCATATAGAAAATATGTCTGTAAAAAACAACCGACATAATATTGCAAAAGAAAAGTGTGTAATCTAACACATGCATAGATCTCCTGTGTTATGTAAGAGTCATGAGTCATGTTAGGTTTTTCGTATAAAACCATGACTTTTCTCCTTGGTTCAAACTTTTATTATTACTTAGTATAATAATATAGCCTATAATATAACAAAATATATACTTCTTATACAGAACTTGATATTTTACTTAACAATAAACATTATAAAAATTGGAGGTTTTTTGACAAAAATTTCAATTACCGTAATCATTTTTCCCAGTGTATCTAAGATAGTAAAAAAAATGATTAAAAAAGAAATTCATCACACCCTCTCTTAACATTTGTTGTTACTTATATTTAACATTTAGCTTTTTAATTTGGAATGATAAAATAACACACCTGTATAATATTGATGGTGTTATTGTTTACTAAATAATTACTGATAATTTACTGTAGATGTATTACTGTATCTTCTTCCCATCCTTTTCATCTTGGATATTTTCTTTTACCCAGTTCTAGAACGTTATGTATTCCTTTAATTACATTAGTTCATGGTTTGTACGCGGAGACATGTAACCCATGTGAGTCTGGTTGTCCATATTGAAACTGTACACCCTCAAAGGACTTAATTTTTTTCAATTTATTAGCCACAAAATAGTATTTGAATTCTTTCAGACCATTTTTTGTCTTGAAAACAAATTGATTTATCAGATCATTGTTCTTCTCTGGGGACCATGTGATGCATCAATTTTGTGAGGTAAAGAATGGTACAACATAGAGTGACAGGTTCCCTCTGGTGTGTTGTGATGGTGAGCTGATAACCTAGTTCTGGTCTAGCGCCATGCAGACCTAAATCTTAGTGAAATGTGTTGTTGTCCAGCATTAGTTGTCCTGTGAGGAAGATCTACTTAGAAAGTAAGCCCTATCTTTTTTTAACTGACTCCCCCTACAACCAGTTAGGAAGAACCTTGCTCAAAGGTATGTGACAAAATAAGGACAGCACACATGGTCTTTAGATAACACAAACAAGTTTTAATTACCTAAATAGCATTAATGCAGTAAGTGTGTGCGTGTGTCAGTCTGTCAGTGAAAGAGTGACAGAAACTTGCAGGTCTTCTTCATGGCCTTCTGAGGCCAGCATGGTCAGTTGTGTTAAGCCCTAAAACAAAGAACACACAATTTAAACAAAGGGTCAAGTTAGGGTTACTGTACCTCTGAGGCTGAAAACTGTGCTCAAACAGACAGACGTCAGTGGTTCATATAAGCGGTTAACAAGCAATGTTGGTATAAATAATAAATAGTCAATAGGTCTATACATATTTTTCACAATCCAATGTTCACATATATCTAAATAGTTGCTTGATTTGGTGCGATCGAGAGGTGGTGAGAGTGCATTTGTTGCCATTGTACTCAAATCTGCACCAAGATTTTTGTATTCTTAAATCAAGAAAAATGAACGATGATAATGACAGATACTTGCTGATGATTCCTTGTAAAATATAAGTTCACCTAAAACATGCCCTACATTGCTGTAAAAAATGCAGTTTCTGTCATTTTCCTCTGCAGGTTTACAGGACTGAACGTTTATCTCTGGTGTTTGTTTGTCTCCACAGCTATTGCAGGGATAGGAAGTTCAAATGTACCGAAAAACTGTGTGATTCTGTATGTGGGATCTATGGAGATGGCCACTACGTCACATTTGATGATAAGAGGTTTGACTTCAGTGGACAGTGTGGATACACACTCCTCCAGGTAAAGTGGCAGACGGGTAGATAAGCAGAAGTTAAAGTTGAAATCCTTTAGATGTTAGCTCTGTGGAATTTAGCAGCAAACCTAATCACGGTAGCGCAAAATCTAATTTAATACAGCAGCAACATTTTCGTGGGCAACTATTTTCTCTCAGACATACAACATATGAGGTGCTCAGTCCTTCTCGTCAGTACCTGCAATACTTTAAACGGATGTGCCACTACCAATAACAGCTACTATTTTGACAGATATGTAGTGAATCTATATACACTGAGTAGCTTTTGTAACGTAAACAATGGTTTCCAGTAATTTTATTACACATCTTTGCTTTACTCAGGACTTCTGTGGGACTGGTCAGGGCAACGAAAGCTTCAGAATCATCACTGAGAATGTTCCATGTGGATCCACAGGAATTACCTGTTCCAAGACCATCAAGATCTTCCTTGGGGTAAACAACCTTAACACACGTGTGCATGTGCATGTTCTGCCTCAAACACTAGATCACAACCTTAACCACTAGGGTTAAGCTAGGACTATGGATGACATTCTAGCAGGCAGTTGCTTCCCAGGTTTCAGCAGTGGTGTATAAAGTACTTGAAAGCCATACTTGAGTAAAAGTACAGATATCTTACTTGAAAGGGACTCCGGTAAAAGTAAAAGTCACCTGTCAGAAAATGACTTGAGTAAAAGTCTTAGAGTTGCTCATATTAAATGTACTTAAGTATCAAAAGTATCTGGTGTTGAAATGTACTTAAGTATCAAAAATAAAAGTACAAGTACCAAAATTAAAAATGCTAAGTGCTTTTTTATAGTAGGCCTATACAGACACAAAACAACCCAAAATTGTTCAGGTCAAGATTTATTTCAGCTGACTGAAAAATTATAGCAACACTATATATATATATATTGTATAATTTTACAAATTTTTAACCCGAGATGCTGAGGTTCAAAAAGTATTGGACAAGTGCATCTGAACTTCTAGAGACAACAAAGAATCAACACAACAGAATAAACAAGTGCCTCTTGATTCTACCTAAAAACACTAATAGACCAAATGAACCTTTTGTGTCTATTAGCTGTATTTTGTAACTGCCTTGATGTTTACCTGCCTGTATACCTGCCCGCCAGCTTGTCCAAGCATCTACATGTAAGCCTGTTTATTTATCATTAGACTATCTTCACTGAATGGGCCTGTGTTTGCATTTGTTTCCAGCAGGGTGACAATACACCTGTAGGGTATCTTGCCTGTAGGGGCGACAAAGTGAAGACACAACCCTGCTTGAAGTTGTACACATTAGCCAGTTTGTACAATATATATATAAAGACTCAACAGCTTCTAAGTTGTGTTGAGTCAGCACAAAGGGCGACTAAGGATTGGAATTGGCAATATATAGATATATAATATCTTTGCAAAAATTATATTGGCATTATAGTGAGTGGAAAACTGGGCCTGATTACCCAGGGTTCCATTTGGCGAGGTCCATTAAAAAACCTGAATTGTGTGCGTGAATATGCAGAAGTCCACGACACAGTGTTTGTTTTTGGTTGTGTTGGCTGAAAGTTGTTTTTGCGTTTGCTTATATAATTGGTTGTGTTGTTTGTTTTTCAATCTCAACTTGTTTTAAATCTGTTTGTTTTGTTTACCTGGACGTGTAAGACTAAGTAGACACGGCCAACCAATGATAGTCTATTTACCAACAGTTTTTGTTTAAACCAAATACTTCCAATATTTTCTTTAAGAAAAGTTAACCACTTGCTGCTTCGAGCTATGTATTTATGTGCAGATGTTGACACGAAGCAGGAAAGGGAAAATGAATGTGAATCGAAAAAGGAATACCTTCAAAAACTTATGTAAAGTCACCTAATAAAAGCCCTCAAAAAGCCAATTCATTTGCCTGAATAATAATCCTTACAATTTCAATAGGGCCTCACGTCTGTCAGTGCCTCTCAGTGCTCTTGCCCTAATAATAAAGACTGAACCGAGCTCCTGCAGGAGCAAGAGAGCGAGAGAGAGGTGCGCCGTGCGTAAAGGTGCACGTTGCGCCAACCTCCGCTGCTCAAGTAACCAGCCAGTTTTGCGAATGTAAGAAGTAGAAAGTACAGATATTTGTGCTCAAATGTAGCGAGAAAAGTTAAAAGTCGTCAGGAAAATAAATACTCAAGTAAAGTACAGATATGTGAAAAATCTACTTAAGTACAGTAACAAAGTATTTCTACTTTGTTATTTCCCACCACTGGGTTTCAGGAACATAAGTCAGAGTTATAGGGACATTTTTTTAAATTATCGATTAATATATGATAACATCTTGAACGTCAACTTCCTGTTGCAGTAATAACTGCATGTTTGATACCCACAGGACAATGAATTCCAACTTAAAGATGACAACTTCCAGGTGATAAAGGGCAGCAGCAAAGTGTTACCTGCTCAGATACGCAAGATGGGTATTTACCTAGTGGTAACGATCAAGGCAGGACTTGTGCTCATGTGGGACCAGAAGACCAGTCTTTTCATTAAAGTCAGCCCAGATTTCAAGGTAAGTCTATGTTACAACTAGTTATTGCAAAAGTTAAAGTTACTTAAACAAATTCTATTCAGTCTGGCTTATTGTCAGGATACATGAAAATCTTCCTGGACCTATCGGGTCATGTGATTTGAAAAAGCAACTTTTGCAATATTTTTGACAGTGCATTTTAACAGGACAGTATGGTAAGTAACGCAGAAATATCTTCAGAGTATTTGTTTGAAACAAAAGAGCTAAAAGGAAAATGAAATTTGGACGACAAAATGCTCAGAAAAACAAATTTAAAGTTTAAAGTTGTAAGTTTTGAATGTGTACCTAGCCTCAAGAGAAAATTAACCACTTCAACTTTAAATTAGATTTTTTTTTTTATTCTCTATGTACATTTTTTAACATTTTTACACAGATGATCTTGTGTAAATATCCTCCTTTAAAGACAGGACGCAATTGAATGGGGGCAAATGAAAAAGGGCCAAATGAAAATGTCACACAGTGACAACAAACATATCACATTCTATCATATATCATAAATGTCATTGTAAATGTCATTGGTTCCTCCCTCCCAGGGTCAAGTCTGCGGTTTGTGTGGAAACTATGATGGCAACAGCAAGAATGACTTCACCACAAGCTCTCAGGGGACCGTGGCCGATGTTCTCGAATTTGGTAACAGTTGGAGGGTTTCCTCCAGCTGCCCCAGCGCCGAACTAATCAGTGATCCCTGTTCCTCAAATGGCTACCGGGCAACATGGTCACAGAAAAAATGTAGCATCATAACCAGTGTCACGTTCCAGAACTGCCATTCACAGGTAACCAGTGTGATAACAAACATATTTTATATTATAGATTTGCACAAAACTATTATAATTTATGGGACAGTTTGAGTGGTCATCAAGTCTAGAAAGAGTTAAATAAAAAACAGAACCTTTACCATTTTACAAATTGTATTGTGCCTTTGCAGTATTGGGTCAAAATACTCTTTGCTTATTGTGTTGGTCAGACAGGTGGTCTGCCAATCTAGTTACAATATGAAAAAATTATAATTTGGTCCGTAGCAAGGTATCTTAGAAACTATATGCTTGACTGTCAAGTATTTGGACTGGACATTTACTGTCCCTAGTTGATGATTCCATACAATTTTGGTGATTTCTGACTTTCTACACCACCATCACCCCAGTATTTCTGGTAAGATACTGGTGTCACTGCTGCTAATAATAATGTTAGCATATTTTAACATTTAACATTTTGGTTACCCTACACTTTTTTTGCTTAACATTCAAGTATTGTGTATTCAAGGTTGACCCTGGACCATACTTTGATTCTTGTGTGAGAGACTCTTGTGCTTGTGACTCCGGTGGGGACTGTGAATGTCTCTGCACTGCTGTGGCTGCCTATGCCAAAGCTTGTAATGAAGCTGGAGCATGTGTTAAATGGAGATCTCCAAAAATGTGCCGTAAGTTTGGTCATCATTACACCAGAACATTTTGAACTACAGGATTTAAGGATTTAGGGGATCTCTTTGGTGCTAAAAAGAAACCTTAAATTGTGTGTTTATCCCAAAAATAGATAAATATACATCATATTAAGTGTCACAAGCTAAGCTAATGCTCATTTTGTCTTTCAGCTATTTTCTGTGACTACTATAATGATCCTGATGGTTGTGAGTGGCACTACAGGCCTTGTGGAGCTGCCTGCATGAAGACATGCCGAAATCCATCAGGAAACTGTTCCAACCTCATCACTGCCCTGGAAGGTGCATTAGACAGATCTCTTGGCTTAAATCTTGACTTGACCCTTCTTGATTAGATTTGTTTGACTCTTTGATTGGGCAACTGTGGCTCAAGAGGACAGGCACGTTTCATACTCAGAGGGTTGGTGGTGTGATCCGCGGCCCCTACAGTAATAACAGTATATCATAAGGGTAAGGTCTCCTTAGTCAAGAGACTGGGCCTACAGCTGTTCCCAACAGGTAAAGGGAAAAGTCAACTCACCTGACTTCTCTGACCCACTACAGTTTAAACAACAATTTGTTTGAAATGACGCCATAATATCAACACTGATCAACAAATAATTAACACTTTCGTTCATTAAGTCAACTCGTCTTACACACTTACACACACACACACACACACAGAGACACACAAACAGTCTCATCAGACATATGTGTAAACTCTGACTGGATAAAATCAACAGAATTAGTCAATGAATTGAGAGATGTTGATGGTGCGGGTGCTCGGTTTGGCTGGAATCGGTTGGCAGTGTGCAGCGCAAATTATAAATACAGAGAGGAGCACTAAATTAGGAGCCAGGGACTGTTTATGTTTATTTATCGCAAGTCCTTCAACAATATTATCGCATATCACATGTTTGCCTAATATCGTGCAGCCCTACTATACTTGGCTGTTTCATGAAAGTGCCCTTTAAAAAAAACACTAGAACTAGGTCTCAACTCAGGGGCCCTCAATAGACGACGCTTCAAGATTAAGTGACACTACAAGTGTGACTTCATCGTTATTACTTCAGCTCAGAAGCTTCTTATGAAAATACAGATTTGCAATGATTGAATTCTGAACCATGTATGCTCGGGCAGCCAACCATATTGGTTTGTCATCTTGCCATGCTAATTGATCAGAAATTAAACATGGTGGTTGATTTGTTTTATTCTTTTTTATTGCAATCAAGACAAAATAGTAATATACAAAATCTGATATTCAAACCTAATATTCTGCTGATCATGTATGTTGATGAACAATAATCACTAGAAGGTGATCACTCAGAAGAATTTGAATTCAAAATGAACTGTAGGTAGACTACTTGATCACTATAACCAAATTATTTAAGCAGCATTTGCGTTAGAAGGATTCTGTCCCAAGCTTTTTGATCCATATAAATGGTTGATCACTGTATCCGTCATCCCTATATCTACCTTAATTGCTTTGCAGGTTGCTATCCACATTGTCCTCCAAACCAGCCATACTTTGATGAAGACACCATGAAGTGTGTTGAATGGAACCAGTGTGGCTGCTATGATGATAGAGGTACCCATTACAGCGTTGGAGATGAGGTTCCATCAAAGAACTGTCAAACTTGGTACGTTTCATACACTTGGAATGATTAATCTCAGTTGATGACACCTCAACGCAAAATGGCCCAACAAATCTCTGTGTGAAAGGGATACTCTGGGTAGACTCCATAGCTAATTGTCGAGATTTAACCTGGAGATCATGCCTGAGTAAGGCAATGATGGGTGTGCAGGAGGCCACTATTGTTAGGGTTTGTTTTTCTGTTGGACCCCAAAGCAGACACTGACGGTCAGGTTTGAACAAAAGGAGAGTTTTATTTGAACAAATAACGAAGGCAGGCTGTGGCGGCAGGGTGCTGGCTGGCTCGGATATCCACGGGGGAAACGAAGATGAGGAATAGCGGCAAGACACACGGGAAGACTGGGTACATGGAGGAAAAGTACACGGATTAGTACTTCTTTAACGTAAAGAACACGAGGACCATGAGATCATGAGAGCGTGCTCTACCGAACGAGATGGAATAATCTGGCAGCGTATTGAGGTGAAGACCAGGCTTTGATTGTGAGGTGATTAGATGAAATGAGAGCGGATGTGCCTCGTCAACTGCAGCGAGGGAGCCAGCCACGCCCCCTGCCACACACACAACCTGCAGAGGAAGAACAGAAAGGGGAGGGGGAGAGAGAGAGAGAGAGAGAGAACAACAAACAAACCAACAGATTCATCACAACTATCTCACTTCAAATCATTCATGTCAGATTTCACTGATGGAAAGAAAACATAGAAAAAACAACCTGGAGTGGCTATCAAGGATAAATAAATATACTTTCTATCTTCTTTCATTACACAGTTTAACAAAAATGTGGGAGGATATGAATAGAAAATTACCAAGAATTGTCCAAGTGGACAAATATGCCCGAAGCATTTCAGACCTGTTGTAAAGAAATTTCTTGGAACATGACTGAATTGTAATGGTGACTTTATGATCACTGTTTAAATGAGGTATGTATTTATTGTATTTAGTGGCCCGCAGATTCAAAAAAATGTGCAATTGTGGAAACCAACTGCATTTTCCAGTCATTATATCATGCTGTGATAACTTGTTTATCAGCCATGGTAAAACAACTTGAATTGTGTGTCTCCACTGAATTCGCTTTTAAAAGAGAGAAATAATGATACATTTGTGATGAACGTGAGAAAGCTGAAGAGCTGTTAACTATGGCAATACAGCAGACATGTAATCTGCGACTTTAAGTAGTATTTACAATTGTTTTCATGTTGTTTTGTTCTGTCACAATTTTTTCGAATTTTATAATCTGGATAACTTTCCTCCAAATTGAACATCAACCAATTTATGCAAAAATATTTACTTTTTGAGATATGCAGACCTTGTTAATGAAATGGCATGATTTATAATTTGGACCCGAAAGTTTGCAGTTTGTGCATGATATGTCAAAAGCAATGAAATGGCATCTGTATCCCTGTGTTCCAAAGCTCCTGTAAGGTTTCCGGAATATCATGCAGCTACAACATGAGCTGTAAGTACGCATTTTTTTGACACACAGACACATGCACATACACAGAGACACATTACTATTTGCCTTAATAAGATGATACTCTTGTTTTGCAGCCTGTAAATGCTTCGTAAATGGAAAATACTACAGATATGGTGAAACCATCTACAGCACGACAGATGGGCTAGGACACTGCATTACAGCTGAGTGTGGGGCCAACGGGAATGTAAATAGGACAGTCTACCCTTGCTTAACGACCACCACGCCTGGCCCTACATCAACGCCCTTTACGTTCAGCACAGGTGGAACAACGACAGGTATTACTATCTACGCAGCTCAGCGAATACATTTAACTGCTATTTAACTATTTTCTTTCGGTATGTACAAGAAAAATAAACATAAAGAAAAAAATATATATGGTATTAAATATTCTATAAAAGTCATACAATAAGTGTGCATATAAACATTGGTTGTAAAAAAAACTAACTTCCACATCAAAAATGTTTTATTCTATCACAGTTGGACCAACAATATCAACTATATCCACCACTCGTCCAGTGACAGTTTCTACCACAAGTGTTGTTGAGACAACAACCACAGGGCCTGTTGTCACAACAACAAGCCCAGAAACAACAGTCGTAACATCAAAACCAACTGTAAGTACCACCACTACAGCAGCTCCAACAACAGCGGAAGGAACTACAACCTCAAATGGGACGACCAAAACCCCTCAATCCACTACCGGTCCAGTGACAGTTTCTACCACACGTATTGTTGAGACTACAACAACAGGGCCTGTTGTCACAACAGCAAGCCCAGAAACAACAGTTGTAACATCAAAACCAACTGTAAGTACCACTACCACTACAGAGGCTCCAACAACAGCAGAAGGAACTACAACCACGGCTGGGACGACCAAAACCCCTCAATCCACCACCGGTCCAGTGACAGTTTCTACCACAAGTATTGTTGAGACTACAACCACAGGGCCTGTTGTCACAACAGCAAGCCCAGAAACAACAGTCGTAACATCAAAACCAACTGTAAGTACCACCACTACAGCAGCTCCAACAACAGCGGAGGGAACTACAACCTCAGCTGGGACGACCAAAACCCCTAAATCCACCACCGGTCCAGTGACAGTTTCTACCACAAGTATTGTTGAGACTACAACCACAGGGCCTGTTGTCACAACAGCAAGCCCAGAAACAACAGTCGTAACATCAAAACCAACTGTAAGTACCACTTCAACTACAGCAGCTCCAACAACAGCGGAAGGAACTACAACCACAGCTGGTACGACCAAAACCCCTCAATCCACCACCGGTCCAGTGACAGTTTCTACCACAAGTATTGTTGAGACTACAACCACAGGGCCTGTTGTCACAACAGCAAGCCCAGAAACAACAGTTGTTACATCAAAACCAACTGTAAGTACCACTACCACTACAGGAGCTCCAACAACAGCTGAAGGAACTACAACCACGGCTGGGACGACCAAAACCCCTCAATCCACCACCGGTCCAGTGACAGTTTCTACCACAAGTATTGTTGAGACTACAACCACAGGGCCTGTTGTCACAACAGCAAGCCCAGAAACAACAGTCGTAACATCAAAACCAACTGTAAGTACCACTACCACTACAGGAGCTCCAACAACAGCTGAAGGAACTTCAACCACGGCTGGGACGACCAAAACCCCTCAATCCACCACCGGTCCAGTGACAGTTTCTACCACAAGTATTGTTGAGACTACAACCACAGGGCCTGTTGTCACAACAGCAAGCCCAGAAACAACAGTCGTAACATCAAAACCAACTGTAAGTACCACTTCAACTACAGCAGCTCCAACAACAGCGGAAGGAACTACAACCACAGCTGGTACGACCAAAACCCCTCAATCCACCACCGGTCCAGTGACAGTTTCTACCACAAGTATTGTTGAGACTACAACCACAGGGCCTGTTGTCACAACAGCAAGCCCAGAAACAACAGTCGTAACATCAAAACAGACTGTAAGTACCACCACTACAGCAGCTCCAACAACAGCGGAAGGAACTACAACCTCAGCTGGGACGACCAAAACCCCTAAATCCACCACCGGTCCAGTGACAGTTTCTACCACAAGTATTGTTGAGACTACAACCACAGGGCCTGTTGTCACAACAGCAAGCCCAGAAACAACAGTCGTAACATCAAAACCAACTGTAAGTACCACTTCAACTACAGCAGCTCCAACAACAGCGGAAGGAACTACAACCACAGCTGGTACGACCAAAACCCCTCAATCCACCACCGGTCCAGTGACAGTTTCTACCACAAGTATTGTTGAGACTACAACCACAGGGCCTGTTGTCACAACAGCAAGCCCAGAAACAACAGTTGTTACATCAAAACCAACTGTAAGTACCACTACCACTACAGGAGCTCCAACAACAGCTGAAGGAACTACAACCACGGCTGGGACGACCAAAACCCCTCAATCCACCACCGGTCCAGTGACAGTTTCTACCACAAGTATTGTTGAGACTACAACCACAGGGCCTGTTGTCACAACAGCAAGCCCAGAAACAACAGTCGTAACATCAAAACCAACTGTAAGTACCACTACCACTACAGGAGCTCCAACAACAGCTGAAGGAACTTCAACCACGGCTGGGACGACCAAAACCCCTCAATCCACCACCGGTCCAGTGACAGTTTCTACCACAAGTATTGTTGAGACTACAACCACAGGGCCTGTTGTCACAACAGCAAGCCCAGAAACAACAGTCGTAACATCAAAACCAACTGTAAGTACCACTTCAACTACAGCAGCTCCAACAACAGCGGAAGGAACTACAACCACAGCTGGTACGACCAAAACCCCTCAATCCACCACCGGTCCAGTGACAGTTTCTACCACAAGTATTGTTGAGACTACAACCACAGGGCCTGTTGTCACAACAGCAAGCCCAGAAACAACAGTTGTTACATCAAAACCAACTGTAAGTACCACTACCACTACAGGAGCTCCAACAACAGCTGAAGGAACTACAACCACGGCTGGGACGACCAAAACCCCTCAATCCACCACCGGTCCAGTGACAGTTTCTACCACAAGTATTGTTGAGACTACAACCACAGGGCCTGTTGTCACAACAGCAAGCCCAGAAACAACAGTCGTAACATCAAAACCAACTGTAAGTACCACTACCACTACAGGAGCTCCAACAACAGCTGAAGGAACTTCAACCACGGCTGGGTCGACCAAAACCCCTCAATCCACCACCGGTCCAGTGACAGTTTCTACCACAAGTATTGTTGAGACTACAACCACAGGGCCTGTTGTCACAACAGCAAGCCCAGAAACAACAGTCGTAACATCAAAACCAACTGTAAGTACCACTTCAACTACAGCAGCTCCAACAACAGCGGAAGGAACTACAACCACAGCTGGTACGACCAAAACCCCTCAATCCACCACCGGTCCAGTGACAGTTTCTACCACAAGTATTGTTGAGACTACAACCACAGGGCCTGTTGTCACAACAGCAAGCCCAGAAACAACAGTCGTAACATCAAAACCAACTGTAAGTACCACTACCACTACAGGAGCTCCAACAACAGCTGAAGGAACTTCAACCACGGCTGGGACGACCAAAACCCCTCAATCCACCACCGGTCCAGTGACAGTTTCTACCACAAGTATTGTTGAGACTACAACCACAGGGCCTGTTGTCACAACAGCAAGCCCAGAAACAACAGTCGTAACATCAAAACCAACTGTAAGTACCACTTCAACTACAGCAGCTCCAACAACAGCGGAAGGAACTACAACCACAGCTGGTACGACCAAAACCCCTCAATCCACCACCGGTCCAGTGACAGTTTCTACCACAAGTATTGTTGAGACTACAACCACAGGGCCTGTTGTCACAACAGCAAGCCCAGAAACAACAGTCGTAACATCAAAACAGACTGTAAGTACCACCACTACAGCAGCTCCAACAACAGCGGAAGGAACTACAACCTCAGCTGGGACGACCAAAACCCCTAAATCCACCACCGGTCCAGTGACAGTTTCTACCACAAGTATTGTTGAGACTACAACCACAGGGCCTGTTGTCACAACAGCAAGCCCAGAAACAACAGTCGTAACATCAAAACCAACTGTAAGTACCACTTCAACTACAGCAGCTCCAACAACAGCGGAAGGAACTACAACCACAGCTGGTACGACCAAAACCCCTCAATCCACCACCGGTCCAGTGACAGTTTCTACCACAAGTATTGTTGAGACTACAACCACAGGGCCTGTTGTCACAACAGCAAGCCCAGAAACAACAGTTGTTACATCAAAACCAACTGTAAGTACCACTACCACTACAGGAGCTCCAACAACAGCTGAAGGAACTACAACCACGGCTGGGACGACCAAAACCCCTCAATCCACCACCGGTCCAGTGACAGTTTCTACCACAAGTATTGTTGAGACTACAACCACAGGGCCTGTTGTCACAACAGCAAGCCCAGAAACAACAGTCGTAACATCAAAACCAACTGTAAGTACCACTACCACTACAGGAGCTCCAACAACAGCTGAAGGAACTTCAACCACGGCTGGGACGACCAAAACCTCTCAATCCACCACCGGTCCAGTGACAGTTTCTACCACAAGTATTGTTGAGACTACAACCACAGGGCCTGTTGTCACAACAGCAAGCCCAGAAACAACAGTCGTAACATCAAAACCAACTGTAAGTACCACTTCAACTACAGCAGCTCCAACAACAGCGGAAGGAACTACAACCACAGCTGGTACGACCAAAACCCCTCAATCCACCACCGGTCCAGTGACAGTTTCTACCACAAGTATTGTTGAGACTACAACCACAGGGCCTGTTGTCACAACAGCAAGCCCAGAAACAACAGTTGTTACATCAAAACCAACTGTAAGTACCACTACCACTACAGGAGCTCCAACAACAGCTGAAGGAACTACAACCACGGCTGGGACGACCAAAACCCCTCAATCCACCACCGGTCCAGTGACAGTTTCTACCACAAGTATTGTTGAGACTACAACCACAGGGCCTGTTGTCACAACAGCAAGCCCAGAAACAACAGTCGTAACATCAAAACCAACTGTAAGTACCACTACCACTACAGGAGCTCCAACAACAGCTGAAGGAACTTCAACCACGGCTGGGACGACCAAAACCCCTCAATCCACCACCGGTCCAGTGACAGTTTCTACCACAAGTATTGTTGAGACTACAACCACAGGGCCTGTTGTCACAACAGCAAGCCCAGAAACAACAGTCGTAACATCAAAACCAACTGTAAGTACCACTTCAACTACAGCAGCTCCAACAACAGCGGAAGGAACTACAACCACAGCTGGTACGACCAAAACCCCTCAATCCACCACCGGTCCAGTGACAGTTTCTACCACAAGTATTGTTGAGACTACAACCACAGGGCCTGTTGTCACAACAGCAAGCCCAGAAACAACAGTCGTAACATCAAAACCAACTGTAAGTACCACTACCACTACAGGAGCTCCAACAACAGCTGAAGGAACTACAACCACGGCTGGGACGACCAAAACCCCTCAATCCACCACCGGTCCAGTGACAGTTTCTACCACAAGTATTGTTGAGACTACAACCACAGGGCCTGTTGTCACAACAGCAAGCCCAGAAACAACAGTTGTTACATCAAAACCAACTGTAAGTACCACTACCACTACAGGAGCTCCAACAACAGCTGAAGGAACTACAACCACGGCTGGGACGACCAAAACCCCTCAATCCACCACCGGTCCAGTGACAGTTTCTACCACAAGTATTGTTGAGACTACAACCACAGGGCCTGTTGTCACAACAGCAAGCCCAGAAACAACAGTCGTAACATCAAAACCAACTGTAAGTACCACTACCACTACAGGAGCTCCAACAACAGCTGAAGGAACTTCAACCACGGCTGGGACGACCAAAACCCCTCAATCCACCACCGGTCCAGTGACAGTTTCTACCACAAGTATTGTTGAGACTACAACCACAGGGCCTGTTGTCACAACAGCAAGCCCAGAAACAACAGTCGTAACATCAAAACCAACTGTAAGTACCACTTCAACTACAGCAGCTCCAACAACAGCGGAAGGAACTACAACCACAGCTGGTACGACCAAAACCCCTCAATCCACCACCGGTCCAGTGACAGTTTCTACCACAAGTATTGTTGAGACTACAACCACAGGGCCTGTTGTCACAACAGCAAGCCCAGAAACAACAGTCGTAACATCAAAACCAACTGTAAGTACCACTACCACTACAGGAGCTCCAACAACAGCTGAAGGAACTACAACCACGGCTGGGACGACCAAAACCCCTCAATCCACCACCGGTCCAGTGACAGTTTCTACCACAAGTATTGTTGAGACTACAACCACAGGGCCTGTTGTCACAACAGCAAGCCCAGAAACAACAGTCGTAACATCAAAACCAACTGTAAGTACCACTTCAACTACAGCAGCTCCAACAACAGCGGAAGGAACTACAACCACAGCTGGTACGACCAAAACCCCTCAATCCACCACCGGTCCAGTGACAGTTTCTACCACAAGTATTGTTGAGACTACAACCACAGGGCCTGTTGTCACAACAGCAAGCCCAGAAACAACAGTTGTTACATCAAAACCAACTGTAAGTACCACTACCACTACAGGAGCTCCAACAACAGCTGAAGGAACTACAACCACGGCTGGGACGACCAAAACCCCTCAATCCACCACCGGTCCAGTGACAGTTTCTACCACAAGTATTGTTGAGACTACAACCACAGGGCCTGTTGTCACAACAGCAAGCCCAGAAACAACAGTCGTAACATCAAAACCAACTGTAAGTACCACTACCACTACAGGAGCTCCAACAACAGCTGAAGGAACTTCAACCACGGCTGGGACGACCAAAACCCCTCAATCCACCACCGGTCCAGTGACAGTTTCTACCACAAGTATTGTTGAGACTACAACCACAGGGCCTGTTGTCACAACAGCAAGCCCAGAAACAACAGTCGTAACATCAAAACCAACTGTAAGTACCACTTCAACTACAGCAGCTCCAACAACAGCGGAAGGAACTACAACCACAGCTGGTACGACCAAAACCCCTCAATCCACCACCGGTCCAGTGACAGTTTCTACCACAAGTATTGTTGAGACTACAACCACAGGGCCTGTTGTCACAACAGCAAGCCCAGAAACAACAGTTGTTACATCAAAACCAACTGTAAGTACCACTACCACTACAGGAGCTCCAACAACAGCTGAAGGAACTACAACCACGGCTGGGACGACCAAAACCCCTCAATCCACCACCGGTCCAGTGACAGTTTCTACCACAAGTATTGTTGAGACTACAACCACAGGGCCTGTTGTCACAACAGCAAGCCCAGAAACAACAGTCGTAACATCAAAACCAACTGTAAGTACCACTACCACTACAGGAGCTCCAACAACAGCTGAAGGAACTTCAACCACGGCTGGGACGACCAAAACCCCTCAATCCACCACCGGTCCAGTGACAGTTTCTACCACAAGTATTGTTGAGACTACAACCACAGGGCCTGTTGTCACAACAGCAAGCCCAGAAACAACAGTCGTAACATCAAAACCAACTGTAAGTACCACTTCAACTACAGCAGCTCCAACAACAGCGGAAGGAACTACAACCACAGCTGGTACGACCAAAACCCCTCAATCCACCACCGGTCCAGTGACAGTTTCTACCACAAGTATTGTTGAGACTACAACCACAGGGCCTGTTGTCACAACAGCAAGCCCAGAAACAACAGTCGTAACATCAAAACCAACTGTAAGTACCACTTCAACTACAGCAGCTCCAACAACGGCTGAAGGAACGACAACCACAGCTGGGACGACCAAAACCCCTCAATCCACCACCGGTCCAGTGACAGTTTCTACCACAAGTATTGTTGAGACTACTACCACAGGGCCTGTTGTCACAACAGCAAGCCCAGAAACAACAGTCGTTACATCAAAACCAACTGTAAGTACCACTACCACTACAGGAGCTCCAACAACAGCTGAAGGAACTACAACCACGGCTGGGACGACCAAAACCCCTCAATCCACCACCGGTCCAGTGACAGTTTCTACCACAAGTATTGTTGAGACTACAACCACAGGGCCTGTTGTCACAACAGCAAGCCCAGAAACAACAGTCGTTACATCAAAACCAACTGTAAGTACCACTACCACTACAGAGGCTCCAACAACAGCGGAAGGAACTACAACCACGGCTGGGACGACCAAAAAACCTCAATCCACCACCGGTCCAGTGACAGTTTCTACCACAAGTATTGTTGAGACTACAACCACAGGGCCTGTTGTCACAACAGCAAGCCCAGAAACAACAGTTGTTACATCAAAACCATCTGTAAGTACCACTACCACTACAGAGGCTCCAACAACAGCTGAAAGAACTACAACCACTGCTGGGACGACCAAAACCCCTAAATCCACCACCGGTCCAGTGACAGTTTCAACCACAAGTATTGTTGAGACTACAACCACAGGGCCTGTTGTCACAACAGCAAGCCCAGAAACAACAGTTGTTACATCAAAACCAACTGTAAGTACCACTACCACTACAGGAGCTCCAACAACAGCTGAAGGAACTACAACCACGGCTGGGACGACCAAAACCCCTCAATCCACCACCGGTCCAGTGACAGTTTCTACCACAAGTATTGTTGAGACTACAACCACAGGGCCTGTTGTCACAACAGCAAGCCCAGAAACAACAGTTGTTACATCAAAACCAACTGTAAGTACCACTACCACTACAGGAGCTCCAACAACAGCTGAAGGAACTACAACCACGGCTGGGACGACCAAAACCCCTCAATCCACCACCGGTCCAGTGACAGTTTCTACCACAAGTATTGTTGAGACTACAACCACAGGGCCTGTTGTCACAACAGCAAGCCCAGAAACAACAGTCGTAACATCAAAACCAACTGTAAGTACCACCACTACAGCAGCTCCAACAACAGCGGAAGGAACTACAACCTCAGCTGGGACGACCAAAACCCCTAAATCCACCACCGGTCCAGTGACAGTTTCTACCACAAGTATTGTTGAGACTACAACCACAGGGCCTGTTGTCACAACAGCAAGCCCAGAAACAACAGTTGTTACATCAAAACCAACTGTAAGTACCACTACCACTACAGGAGCTCCAACAACAGCTGAAGGAACTACAACCACGGCTGGGACGACCAAAACCCCTAAATCCACCACAGGTCCAGTGACAGTTTCTACCACAAGTATTGTTGAGACTACAACCACAGGGCCTGTTGTCACAACAGCAAGCCCAGAAACAACAGTCGTAACATCAAAACCAACTGTAAGTACCACTTCAACTACAACAGCTCCAACAACAGCGGAAGGAACTACAACCACAGCTGGTACGACCAAAACCCCTAAATCCACCACAGGTCCAGTGACAGTTTCTACCACAAGTATTGTTGAGACTACAACCACAGGGCCTGTTGTCACAACAGCAAGCCCAGAAACAACAGTTGTAACATCAAAACCAACTGTAAGTACCACCACTACAGCAGCTCCAACAACAGCGGAAGGAACTACAACCTCAGCTGGGACGACCAAAACCCCTAAATCCACCACCGGTCCAGTGACAGTTTCTACCACAAGTATTGTTGAGACTACAACCACAGGGCCTGTCGTCACAACAGCAAGCCCAGAAACAACAGTCATAACATCAAAACCAACTGTAAGTACCACTTCAACTACAGCAGCTCCAACAACAGTGGAAGGAACTACAACCAAAGCTGGTACGACCAAAACCCCTAAATCCACCACCGGTCCAGTGACAGTTTCTACCACAAGTATTGTTGAGACTACAACCACAGGGCCTGTTGTCACAACAGCAAGCCCAGAAACAACAGTCGTTACATCAAAACCAACTGTAAGTACCACTACCACTACAGGAGCTCCATCAACAGCTGAAGGAACTACAACCACGGCTGGGACGACCAAAACCCCTCAATCCACCACCGGTTTAGTGACAGTTTCTACCACAAGTATTGTTGAGACTACAACCACAGGGCCTGTTGTCACAACAGCAAGCCCAGAAACAACAGTTGTTACATCAAAACCATCTGTAAGTACCACTACCACTACAGAGGCTCCAACAACAGTCGAAAGAACTACAACCACGGCTGGGACGACCAAAACCCCTATATCCACGACCGGTCCAGTGACAGTTTCTACTACAAGTATTGTTGAGACTACAACCACAGGGCCTGTTGTCACAACAGCAAGCCCAGAAACAACAGTCGTAACATCAAAACCAACTGTAAGTACCACCACTACAGCAGCTCCAACAACAGCGGAAGGAACTACAACCTCAGCTGGGACGACCAAAACCCCTAAATCCACCACCGGTCCAGTGACAGTTTCTACCACAAGTATTGTTGAGACTACAACCACAGGGCCTGTTGTCACGACAGCAAGCCCAGAAACAACAGTCGTAACATCAAAACCAACTGCAAGTACCCCTTCAACTACAGCAGCTCCAACAACAGCGGAAGGAACTACAACCACAGCTGGGACGACCAAAACCCCTAAATCCACCACCGGTCCAGTGACAGTTTCTACCACAAGTATTGTTGAGACTACAACCACAGGGCCTTTTGTCACAACAGCAAGCCCAGAAACAACAGTTGTTACATCAAAACCAACTGTAAGTACCACTACCACTACAGGAGCTCCAACAACAGCTGAAGGAACTACAACCACGGCTGGGACGACCAAAACCCCTCAATCCACCACCGGTCCAGTGACAGTTTCTACCACAAGTATTGTTGAGACTACAACCACAGGGCCTGTTGTCACAACAGCAAGCCCAGAAACAACAGTTGTTACATCAAAACCAACTGTAAGTACCACTACCACTACAGGAGCTCCAACAACAGCTGAAGGAACTACAACCACGGCTGGGACGACCAAAACCCCTCAATCCACCACCGGTCCAGTGACAGTTTCTACCACAAGTATTGTTGAGACTACAACCACAGGGCCTGTTGTCACAACAGCAAGCCCAGAAACAACAGTCGTAACATCAAAACCAACTGTAAGTACCACCACTACAGCAGCTCCAACAACAGCGGAAGGAACTACAACCTCAGCTGGGACGACCAAAACCCCTAAATCCACCACCGGTCCAGTGACAGTTTCTACCACAAGTATTGTTGAGACTACAACCACAGGGCCTGTTGTCACGACAGCAAGCCCAGAAACAACAGTCGTAACATCAAAACCAACTGTAAGTACCACCACTACAGCAGCTCCAACAACAGCGGAAGGAACTACAACCTCAGCTGGGACGACCAAAACCCCTAAATCCACCACCGGTCCAGTGACAGTTTCTACCACAAGTATTGTTGAGACTACAACCACAGGGCCTGTTGTCACGACAGCAAGCCCAGAAACAACAGTTGTAACATCAAAACCAACTGTAAGTACCTCTTCAACTACAGCAGCTCCAACAACAGCGGAAGGAACTACAACCACAGCTGGGACGACCAAAACCCCTAAATCCACCACCGGTCCAGTGACAGTTTCTACCACAAGTATTGTTGAGACTACAACCACAGGGCCTTTTGTCACAACAGCAAGCCCAGAAACAACAGTTGTTACATCAAAACCAACTGTAAGTACCACTACCACTACAGGAGCTCCAACAACAGCTGAAGGAACTACAACCACGGCTGGGACGACCAAAACCCCTCAATCCACCACCGGTCCAGTGACAGTTTCTACCACAAGTATTGTTGAGACTACAACCACAGGGCCTGTTGTCACAACAGCAAGCCCAGAAACAACAGTTGTTACATCAAAACCAACTGTAAGTACCACTACCACTACAGGAGCTCCAACAACAGCTGAAGGAACTACAACCACGGCTGGGATGACCAAAACCCCTCAATCCACCACCGGTCCAGTGACAGTTTCTACCACAAGTATTGTTGAGACTACAACCACAGGGCCTGTTGTCACAACAGCAAGCCCAGAAACAACAGTCGTAACATCAAAACCAACTGTAAGTACCACCACTACAGTAACTCCAACAACAGCCGAAGGAACTACAACCACAGCTGGTACGACCAAAACCCCTCAATCCACCACCGGTCCAGTGACAGTTTCTACCACAAGTATTGTTGAGACTACAACCACAGGGCCTGTTGTCACAACAGCAAGCCCAGAAACAACAGTCGTAACATCAAAACCAACTGTAAGTACCACTTCAACTACAGCAGCTCCAACAACAGCTGAAGGAACTACAACCACAGCTGGGACGACCAAAACCCCTCAATCCACCACCGGTCCAGTGACAGTTTCTACCACAAGTATTGTTGAGACTACAACCACAGGGCCTGTTGTCACAACAGCAAGCCCAGAAACAACAGTCGTAACATCAAAACCAACTGTAAGTACCACCACTACAGGAACTCCAACAACAGCGGAAGGAACTTCAACCTCAGCTGGGACGACCAAAACCCCTAAATCCACCACCGGTCCGGTGACAGTTTCTACCACAAGTGTTGTTGAGACTACAACCACAGGGCCTGTTGTCACAACAGCAAGCCCAGAAACAACAGTCGTTACATCAAAACCAACTGTAAGTACCACCACTACAGCAGCTCCAACAACAGCGGAAGGAACTACAACCACAGCTGGGACGACCAAAACCCCTCAATCCACCACTGGTCCAGTGACAGTTTCTACCACAAGTATTGTTGAGACTATAACCACAGGGCCTGTTGTCACAACAGCAAGCCCAGAAACAACAGTCGTAACATCAAAACCAACTGTAAGTACCACCACTACAGGAACTCCAACAACAGCGGAAGGAACTACAACCTCAGCTGGGACGACCAAAACCCCTAAATCCACCACCGGTCCGGTGACAGTTTCTACCACAAGTGTTGTTGAGACTACAACCACAGGGCCTGTTGTCACAACAGCAAGCCCAGAAACAACAGTCGTTACATCAAAACCAACTGTAAGTACCACCACTACAGCAGCTCCAACAACAGCGGAAGGAACTACAACCACGGCTGGGACGACCAAAACCCCTCAATCCACCACTGGTCCAGTGACAGTTTCTACCACAAGTATTGTTGAGACGTCAACCACAGGGCCTGTTGTCACAACAGCAAGCCCAGAAACAACAGTCGTAACATCAAAACCAACTGTAAGTACCACTACCACTACAGAGGCTCCAACAACAGCGGAAGGAACCACAACCACGGCTGGGACGACCAAAACCCCTCAATCCACCACCGGTCCAGTGACAGTTTCTACCACAAGTATTGTTGAGACTACAACCACAGGGCCTGTTGTTACAACAGCAAGCCCAGAAACAACAGTCGTAACATCAAAACCAACTGTAAGTACCACCTCTACAGCAACTCCAACAACAGCGGAAGGAACTACAACCACAGCTGGGACGACCAAAACCCCTAAATCCACCACCGGTCCAGTGACAGTTTCTACCACAAGTATTGTTGAGACTACAACCACAGGGCCTGTTGTCACAACAGCAAGCCCAGAAACAACAGTCGTAACATCAAAACCAACTGTAAGTACCACCACTACAGGAACTCCAACAACAGCGGAAGGAACTACAACCTCAGCTGGGACGACCAAAACCCCTAAATCCACCACCGGTCTGGTGACAGTTTCTACCACAAGTGTTGTTGAGACTACAACCACAGGGCCTGTTGTCACAACAGCAAGCCCAGAAACAACAGTCGTTACATCAAAACCAACTGTAAGTACCACCACTACAGCAGCTCCAACAACAGCGGAAGGAACTACAACCACAGCTGGGACGACCAAAACCCCTCAATCCACCACTGGTCCAGTGACAGTTTCTACCACAAGTATTGTTGAGACTACAACCACAGGGCCTGTTGTCACAACAGCAAGCCCAGAAACAACAGTCGTAACATCTAAACCAACTGTAAGTACCACTACCACTACAGAGGCTCCAACAACAGCGGAAGGAACTACAACCACGGCTGGGACGACCAAAACCCCTCAATCCACCACCGGTCCAGTGACAGTTTCTACCACAAGTATTGTTGAGACTACAACCACAGGGCCTGTTGTCACAACAGCAAGCCCAGAAACAACAGTCGTAACATCAAAACCAACTGTAAGTACCACTACCACTACAGCAACTCCAACAACAGCGGAAGGAACTACAACCACAGCTGCAGAAACCACTGCTTCAAATGGAACAACAGTAACAGTTGAGACAACAGAAGCACCTACATCCACCACTCAAGAAGTGATCACTCATCCGAGAGAAACGACAACAGCAATTACAAAACCTGTTGTTGTCAACACTACAGTTTCAACTGGCACTACAGAAACAACAGGCACATTTACAACCTCTATTTCCCCAATAACACAGACACTTCCACCCAGCACAAGTGTCTACACAACTGTTCCGACCACTGCCCGACCAACAACTACAGTTGTTACCACTACTTCTCCCTTCACCACAACTACAACAGCATGTGTCTGCAATGTCAATGGAACTTTACTAAATCCTGGTAAGTGAATCTCGTTGTTATGTATTATACATATTTTGTATTTGGTCCGAATGCAATATAGTAGGATACAATGGTCCTTTTTGCATTTGGTTTCTCTTTATTGAAGTCCTTATGTTATCTCCGTCTTACTATTTTTCACAATACTTCAACATTCAATGGTCTTACCTTCAGTCTACGATCATTTTTACAGTTTTGAACAGAAACAGAGTGTGAATGTATTTTTGATTCAGTCCTCCAAAATGCAGGGTTTGGAAAAGTTTTCAACTCAAAATGCTTTAAGCTTAGTTTTTAAAGAACATTTCTAATTTGTTCATATAATCCATAGCTCTACTCTTATTAATTAAACATGCAGGTTTAATTTGCATTTCATACTAATTCTATTTTCATCAAAAGATGTAGATCGTGATTGCAGTAAAAGCAACGAGCCAATGAGTATTACCTGAACAAGTGTATAATGTAGGACAATGTAATAGATAATGAACTAAGAGGGAACTTACTAGGACATTCTATTTTAATGAGTAATTGGATACATATTTGTTCATAAATATCCATGCGTAAAAGTTAGAGGCGGTAAATTCAAGCACACAGACCATCTGCAAAATTACAGAATACTCTTGTGTGTTCAGTTTAACATTGTAAGGAATATATAGAGGACCAAATTATAGGGATGGAAAGGAGCATCGAATGTCATATTTCATCTATATGAAAAAGTAACATTCTCGCAAGACAGTGTCTTTAATACAACAAAATAGCAAACTTACAATTCTTTACACATACTGATTGAGTGAACGAGCTACAAAATGGCTAAAGCCATGTTTGTCACTGCACCTTGAATTTAATTAAAACCATCAATACACCTTGAGCACTTTATTAATAACATCAGTACACCTGTTTATTCAAGTTATTGGCCACTTAGAAATAACATTTGGCAGCAGTAAATGTAATATAAATCATGCAGTTATAATCATTAGAATGTATAGAATAACTAAACAAATATTTTGGCAAAAATAAGTAAAATGTATACATTTGACTGAAAGACACCAGTCCCCTCATCTCCCTATTTAATATATAATAACAATTTGTAAAAATGGCTAAAATCACTAATCCACACTCATGAGAGCAGGAATGGGAGTATTGGAAAGGTTGTTGTTGTTATAGTGGACAGAACAAATTAAGAAAACGTCCCCTGAATGATGAAGATTTTTAAACCTCTGACCCGTTTCCCAAGTTGCGGGATCATGGTTAAATACATGATGATGAGTCACTTCACAGATAGATACTGTATTAATTAATTATTTGTTCATTATGAATATATATGTATCTGAGAATCCTAGTAGATCTTTCCTGAGTAACTCTAAAGTAGCCAATGAGCATAATCCTTAGTTAGTACTACATTACAACATGAAGTAGAACATTATACTCGCTTTATAAATAGATTTGTTAATGGCATAGTATTCTTTTCATTTTGTTCACTAAATGTTTTTCTGAACTCTTTTTTACAGGGGACCAGCTGTATAATGTCACTGATGGCAGTGAGTGGTGTTATATTTCATTTTGTAACGCATCTTGTAAAATTGAGATACGTTCCATGCCGTGTGCCACAACCACACTACCGCCCACAACTCCTGGGTTGAGCACCCCTACAACGGCCCCACTTTCAACCTCAACTAGTCCTTCCTCTACTACCGCTCCATCAACAACCCCATCTACAACAACTTTGGACTGCACTTATGAGAATCCAAAAAGAAAGGTGTGATATTTATAAAATCTGCATTCTGTTCATCATTCTATAATGACATTTAACCTGTTGTTGATTTTGTGCACAACACACCAGTGAGGACTTTTCTATCGAAATTAGGATCTACAGGCTCCAATTTTTATTTTGGCACACAGAGATAAATGCAGCAAAATAAACTGCCATTTGTCCTGATGCAACCTGAGCTTATTTCCTCAATGTGCCATTTCATAACTTGGTGATTCACCAAGTGGCCAAAAGGAGGAGAGGTTTGGTAGAGGGTGAGGGAATGCTGAATGTCTGTTAAACCAAAGAAACCTGTGCTTATATGCAACTGAAACCTCAATGCAACCGAACAGATTGAAAACAGTTCACACAGATCCATGAAAACTTTTAGATCAAATAATTAGGGCTGTACTTACCTCAGAGCTGTGTCCATTCGATACGATTTTTAAAAGAATTGCTCTTTTTCTACATCGAGCAAGCAATTTAAGTTTTGTTCAACTGTTTTTGAATGGGGTTCAGCGGGATGTTCCTAGTGACAGCAACATTCACATTAAATAGTAAAAAAAAAAGATGTATCCTTCAGAGCTAATGCATTCAAACTGTGGCGAATGTGCAACGTTTCTGTCAATATTAGAGCAAACAAAAGCCAACAGAGACTATAATCTCATTACTCTCTCAGACCCTGAGATTAGGTCTGCAGCTGCTTTTACCGTTGTAGACATCGCTGAGCAGAACTTTACATAGTGGAATGATTTTACTCCACACAGAAGCATGAAAGTGAAGAGTTTTCACTCTGCAACTTCTCTGAGGGGGCAAAAATGTCCTCGACTGCAAGGAGATAGCCCTACGATAGAAGTTTTTGTCTTCACTAAATATTACTATGTTATTGTCATTTTAGGTTGAAATCTGTCTTGATGTTGGGAAGGTGGCCCTTGATGACACAAAATACAAAAATAACTGATAATTCCCCTCAAATGCATCAGAGGTTCAGTGTGTAGTATTTAGTGACATCTAGTGGTTAAATTGCATGCTGCAGCTGAATACCCCTCACCTCACCCTCCCCTACCAAACATGAAAGATAACCTTTGGTAGCCTTCAGTTGTCATAAAACACTAAAGGTGTTGAGTTTGTCCAGTTTTGACTGCTGTAAAAAACATGGCAACCTCCCTAGAGAGGACCTGCTCCTGATGTAAATATAATGTATTTAAATACAAAGGGCCCATTCTAGATTAAAGAAAACAACAATTTACATGAAACACATGGTGGAAAAATCACGGGGATTAGTTTATATTCAATTTCTGCAAATATAAACTTTCAGCTAAATCTTACACAATGGTCCTTTAAAACAAAAGTAGCAAGCCTGATTTGAAATTGTTTGAAAGTGAGTCCAAAGCATAACTATTTGTGATAAAATATAGGGAGATAAAGTAACAAGTTGTGAGAAAAATGTATACTTAAGTAAAGTATAGATAACAGAAACATCTACTCGTAATGTAATTAAGTATTTGTACTTTGTTACTTCCCAACTCTGCCTACAATGTATGATGTATTTAGAGATCACAGAACTAGAGTGTGTGACTTACTGCTTCTTAATCTCCTTCTAGAATGGAGATACCTGGGATGCTGGCAACTGCACCACAGCTGAATGCATTAATGGTGTAGTGAAAACGAAACGTACTCCCTGTTCCAATGTACAAAAACCCATCTGTACTAATGGACGCAAACCTGTTGAAATTGATAACAAAGATGGTTGCTGCTCCCACTACGAATGTGAATGTAAGTTGAAAAGGTAGCCTTTTAATACAGGTTGTCTCTTTTAACTATTACATTACATTTCATCTTCATTCATATAACATGCTGCAGAAAATATTGTCTGCACACAACAGTAAAATATATGTATCAAGAAAGTTTTGATTTGAAGCCACAGTCGGCATGTACTCACCCGCTGATTTACGAAAGGCCACTTTATAGTTTACACATCTGTGTGGCTGCAAGAGTCAGTGTGGTGGGTGTATTATAAGGAGTGGATACTAACCTTTGATAGGGGCTACTGTCATGAATCAAAATTGGCGCAACTGGCCCACAATTCAAAATGTTCTTAGGTTTCACAGTTTGCCTCAATGCTGTGCAACCTATTGCAATTTGAACTGTTTTAAAAACACAATCTGACCTTTGGTGGCACAGCAGTTACTATGATTGAAATATTGACAAATTGCTTATTAATCTTGGGTTTCTGGATCTCCCAAATTGTTCAGTAATGAACTAAGTTCAGATCAAACCACAGATAATTGACAGGCCTTTTGCTTGGTAAAACATGCTGGCAGATGCACTCACCCGGTTCGTTACAAAACAGTGAGTCTCTAGCATCATTAGCTGTGTAGTTTAGGTGGTGCCGATTAATACAGTGCCATCTCAAGTTTTACAGTGGTTAATGCTGCTCCGCCCATGCAAAGTGCTCAACTTTATTTGTCCACTGTAATGTGAATCTATAAAGTGGATTAATTAGGTCTGAGTGAACTCATGTGGGGACGTTTTCCTGTGTACTTTTCAAGCGAATGCACAAATAGTACTGTAGTACAATCAGTGCACACGGACCTGATGACCAAATTAACTTCACACAGAACCATGCAGCCCTCCAGGCAAGCCCTCAAATATTCATGAAATTTTATTATAGTCTTTAGCCAACATCTAATTACTTATAGATTAGAAAGAAGTAAACAAGTTGGATTTTATAATTGATTGACGGCCAAGTTCAACTTCTCTTCATCCACAATTTGTTTGTATCACAGAGAAGTACCTGAAAACCCTTCTCAAGCCAAATTGCTGTTAATTACAAGAAGATTTATTCAAGTAGAAATTAAATGAAAAAAATTTAAAAGAAATTAAATCGGGTAATTGAAACTAAACATTAGTGATTCTGTAGTAGACAAACTCCTAATAAACACAGCATTCCCGGTGTAGATGATTACGTTTTTCTGCCTGTTACTGTTCTTACATATAACTTCTATACATGGCTCTTCCCCCTTCAGGTGTGTGCAGTGTCTGGAGTGGAACCCACTACAAGACATTTGATGGAAAAAACTACGATTTCAACAAGAACTGCACCTACTACCTGGTCAAAGAGATAATCAATACACATAACCTGACGATAACAGTGAACAACGGTGCCTGTGAGCCTGCAGAGGATACATTCTGCCCACAGGATCTCACTGTTATGTACCAATCCCACAAGGTCGCCTTCACGCAAATAAAGACTTCACAATCTACAGTTAATGCAGTAAGCAACAATCCAACTTGTCATTTGTTATTTTAGTGCCAGTATATCACCCTATCAATTATTGTCAGAGCTGGGACTGTTCCTCAATCTGTCAGTGGTGAGAGAGTCAAAATAAGCTGTGCTTGGTTCATAGTCCTGTTTTGTCTCTTTGTCCCACAGGTGTATTTGAATGACAAACGAATCTATCCGGCCTACAAAAACTCTGACCTACTCATCACTAGTACAGATATGGAGGTCACACTGGAGATACCAGGCATCAGCACAAAAGTGGTCTACAGGGGCTCCTCAATCATCATTGAGCTTGCCTTTTCCCTCTTTGAGGGGAACACTGAGGGGCAGTGTGGTGAGTTACAACAACACGTGACCGCTGATCCTCAACTTAACATGTACAGAGGTGTTGTGTATGAGAAATCATGGGGTGAAAGAACTTTCAATGTCACTTAAAACCAGAGTGCACCTGAGAGAGAGGCCCTGTTGTGCCAACTGACGCCGCACTGTCACTGCAAGACTGCATTTAAGATATGACACCAAGTAACCCTTCTGAAAATGTTTAAAATGTGAGGTACAGAAAGTTTTGATAGTCAAGAGTTGAAACTACCTATATGATGAGGGATTGAGGTCTTGAGACATCAAATAAGAGCTTCTTCATGTTCTAATTTCATCTCATATTCATCAAACTTTCTTAAATGCGTAAAAATGCTCATTTCAGCCTGATAAGTGCCACCAGTTCATGTGTATATTCAGGAGATTTGAAGATTCGAATAATTGACAGATAATATAAGGTTATCTGATATGTTCCATGTGAAACCAAGTCTTATTTTCTAAATGGTAAAAAGGACATTTTGATTGTATGCAAATCAGAAGACATGTTAAGAAACAAGGTGGTTGTGATTGAAGAAAACTTAGTTGTATTGAAGAGTTCTCAACAAGCATTGATGGTATAGTTGTCTTTGTAAAGCAAAGTTGTCTATGAGCATTATGAGCGGCAGTCATGATGACGACACTCATTGGGCTATATGAGAATATCAAATCCTGTGAGAAGAGATGTTACACTGTATGAGGATAATACTTAGAACCCTGAGCTGGCTGTTTATACGATCTTCAACAACACTGAACTGTATTAGTTGCTGTGTCAAAATATCTAAGCAAAGTAAATTGATACGACATGATCATGATCATTTTGATAGTACTATGTCAAATACAGTAGGAAACATGGTGATTGAGACAAACTCTTTATGTTGGTGCAACTACTTGTTGCTAATGCTGGGAATTCATCCTGCTCGCTCTCTACTTGCAGGGACCTGTGACAACTCCCAGAAAAACGACTGCCGTACTCCCAACGGTCAGGTGGAAAGCTGCTCAGACTCTGCAGACCAGTGGGTTGTCTCAAATAAACCATGTAACCCCCTTAGTACTATTCTACCCCCTCTGTCCTCAACAAGATTACCACAGACAACAACACAGCCTCCTTGCAATACCGCCATCTGTGATCTTCTAAAATCCAGGTAAGGGGACAAAAAGTGGAAGTGAAGGGTATCTGAGCGTATGTATGAACAAAATCGAGGTAGACAACACTGCAATCAGTGAATGCATATGTGATCACTGCAATTAAAAGACATATTATTTCCAATCAAGACTAAGTGTAAGAATAAAGTTAAAAAAAAACTGAGACAACAGCTTCTTCAATCATTGAGTTGGTTGTGAGATAGTGAGACTTCATAAAGATGGAGTGGGAACAACAACATCAACAGAGTACTGACACATTGCAGCAGTGTTAAGGAGGTGTAGGAAGCCATACTAAAATGTGTGCATCTGACTTGGCCCGAGGGATTTCAGTTACAAATCTGACGGAGACACTGATGCATTTTATTTAGGCTGTGTGACCAGAAATGTAACTATGATACATTGTTATTCAGTTCAATTCAAAACGCTAAAAAATCTGATCGGAGTCACACCACAGAACTGAATCAGACAACTATAACAAACTCAAACGTTTTTTAAAAATCTGGGTTTCTAGCAGGTTCTTAACATTACATCTTATAGTTGATGTTATTCTGCACATGTTGCAAAGGCAAAATTGTTTGATAAAGCTCTCCTGTAACACAATCCTGTCTTGTATGTCCCCTCTAGTGTATTTGAACCATGCCACTCAGTCATACCGCCAGGATCATACTTGAAAACCTGTACTTCTGACATTTGTATCAATGGAAATAACACCTGCACCAGCCTGGAGGCCTACGCAGCAGAGTGCTCTAATGCAGGAGTCTGTATCAACTGGAGGAATGCCACCAACGGGCAGTGTGGTGAGATAAATAATCAACAGTGAAGAGTGTCACAGCTGCAGTGTGGAGTTCTTTAAAAATGGGTATGTGAGCATGTTCTCATCTTTCAGAGCACAAGTGTCCAGGCAAACAAGTGTACAGAGCTTGTGGCCCCAAAGTGGAGCAAACATGTAATGAAAGGTAAAAATTACTGTATCTTAATATTTAAACACCGCTCACCAGATTAATTTGCTCAAATGTGTGGGCTGCCTGCCGAAAAAAACCATTGACTTTTTTGATCAACTGGTTTCTGATATATAAGTGAAATGTGAAATGGAAATGAAACCCTTCACTGATGGAAACCTTCCACTCCCAGAGCCTTGTTGTGTGTCAACCTTTGAAACATTTCACGACACTGTAATAACTTGTATTTCCCTTTCTGACATCAGATACAATAAGAGGTTTGATGCAAAAAAGACAGCATCCACCAACAGCTCTCAGGAGGGTTGTTTCTGTACTGACGGCACCACCTTATTCAACACAGTCAATGGCGAATGTGTTGCCTACTGCGGTAAGAGGAGAACTCTGACTGAGTAAAGGGCTTTTCACAAAATCATTAGCTGTTTAATAAAAAATTCACAAACATTTGAATTTCAGATTGTGTTGGACCTGATGGAAATCCCAAAAAGGTGAGAACTCTGCCTAAAACAGACATATATGTGCTTGAGCAAAACATGAACTGTGAGAGTTAACTGGCTCCTCTCTCTCACTCAGCCCAATGACACATGGATATCCGACTGCAAAAACTGTATGTGCAACCAGGATTCCATGAGCACCGTGTGTGAGCCTATTAATTGCACATCAGTTTCCACCCCCGACTGCACTGCACCTTACAAGCTGGTCAACAAGACCGAGGGCTGCTGCTACAATCTGTCATGTGGTAGGTGTCACAGAGCTAGATGTGATTCTGTCACTTAGTTCAAAGCCTTAACACAGTTTTTGAACAGAAATTCAAGCAGACGTCATGTTCACGTTTCAAAGCTCAGCAGGGCAATGTTAGAAAGCAACAGTTTTCAAAAACATGACTCAGACACGTAAAACAGTGTGCTTTTAAAATAGTCAGCAATGACGTAAAGGATTAAAGAGTGAGAGCCCCTCTCTCATTAACATCCCTGAAAAGCCCATGAGCAAGGCATTACCTGCTCCAGTGAAATCAGACGTGTGTGAATGTGGGGATCTGTGTAAGTGCTTGCAGGGTCTTTCTGACAAAGAAAGCCTGGGCAAACCTTCCTGCTTACTTGTGGTTAATCACCTAAAAATGAATAACTGCTGTTATGGTTCAAATCTCGACGTTAACATGCTTTTGTCTGTAACAGAATGTGATAAGAGCCTGTGTCCTGATTCCATGCAATGCTCGCTGGGCTTCAAACGCGAAGTCACCCAAGGCGACTGCTGCGAATCCTACAAGTGTGGTTTGTGACTCTTTTTTAACATCACCTTAATATTGACACCATATTCTTCCTTCCTGCATAATTGAGTATCCTACCGAAAGCTTCATATTTCTCATCAAGATTTTGCCTATGAGGATATTGAAGAGCTATAGTCCACAATAAAGGAAATATAACATGTAACACTTTATTTCAATGATAAATATTCATGCAATATCATATATCTCATCTCAACAATTATTTTTTCAAGTCCTAAGTCTTGAGTTTGTGTGTGCGTGTGTGTGTGTGTGATAAGATAAGATTTTAAATGCAGCTGAAGTACATTCCATTTTCCATATATCTGCTTTACTTATCTAATACTGACTTGTCTCTACAGTTCCTAAAGGAGTATGTGTCTACAACATGACTGAGTATAAGGTAAGCACACTGTCTACACTCCAGATAGAGACAGGCAGAGCAGAGCATTTATTTTACCAAAATTGAAGTCAACACGCAGACTGTGCAGTTAGTAGAGGCAAAAAATTCCAGCAGGGCAGGAAATAAGGAGGAGGCTGAAACGTGCTTTCATTTATAATCCCAAAACACACTGATTAATACACAACTCATGGTTTATACTCTTGTTAAAAAACATCCATATCCACTATACCATGGTGCAAAATTATGGAGGAATCGGTTTTTTTGACAGATTTTGTACATCACAGTCCTGACAGATGTGAAGGAAACAATGTGTTTTTTTTCTTAGTCCAGAGCAAATTAACTGAAATAGAGGTGTGTCTGAGAATAAAGCATTGATCAATTTGTGTTTTATAGCCTGGTGATAAGGTTCCAACACCAACACCAGAAACAGAACCACCAATAGAAGGACCACTCACAGAAAAAACCTTAGCAACAACAACAACAACACCCACAACCACAGGACCAGTAGAAACCTCTGGAACAACAGCGCCACCATCTGGATCAGCAAAAACATCAGCAACAACAGCATCACAATCAGGACCAGTAGAAACCTCTGGAACAACAGCGCCACCGTCTGGATCAGCAAAAACATCAGCAACAACAGCATCACCATCTGGATCAGCAGAAACCTCTGGAACAACAGCGCCACCATCTGGATCAGCAGAAACCTCTGGAACAACAGCATCACCATCTGGATCAGCAGAAACATCAGCAACAACAGCATCACCATCTGGATCAGCAGAAACCTCTGGAGGAACAGCATCACCATCTGTTTCAGGAGAAACCTCTGGAACAACAGCGCCACCATCTGGATCAGCAAAAACATCATCAACAACAGCATCACCATCAGGACCAGTAAAAACCTCTGGAACAACAGCGCCACCATCTGGATCAGCAGCAACCTCAGCAACAACAGCATCACCATCTGGATCAGCAAAAACATCAGCAACAACAGCATCACCATCTGGATCAGCAGAAACCTCCGGAACAACAGCATCTCCATCTGGATCAGCAGAACCCTCTGTAACAACAGCATCACCATCTGGATCAGCAGAACCCTCTGGAACAACAGCATCACCATCTGGATCAGCAGAAACCTCTGGAACAACAGCGCCACCATCTGGAACAACAGCATCACCATCTGGATCAGCAAAAACATCAGCAACAACAGCATCACCATCTGGATCAGCAAAAACATCAGCAACAACAGCATCACCATCTGGATCAGCAGAAACCTCTGGAACAACAGCATCACCATCTGGATCAGCAGAAACCTCTGGAACAACAGCGCCACCATCTGGATCAGCAAAAACCTCTGGAACAACAGCGCCACCATCTGGATCAGCAAAAACCTCTGGAACAACAGCGCCACCATCTGGATCAGCAAAAACCTCTGGAACAACAGCGCCACCATCTGGATCAGCAGAAACATCAGCAACAACAGCATCACCATCTGGATCAGCAGAAACCTCTGGAACAACAGCATCACCATCTGGAATGCATTGCCAGGAGTGTTACTGTGGGCCCAATATGAATTCCACCACAAGTTTAAACACCATTACCTGTTACCCTATTGTCTGCAAAAAGAACTGCTCCGAGGTAAGTTCATTCCTACTCCCACTTGAACTATCTTGGATGACACCATATTTTGTAAACCTGTGCAGGCTTACACATAATGTAGTAACATATAATGGGCTCGTATATGTAAATGCAAAGGACTAAACAAAAACCTTTTGGTAAAATGAAATGAATTACAAACTGGCCACATAATAAACATTAATTTTCTTCACTTAGTTGCACTTTCTGAATGAAAAAGCTGTTGTAATGAACTGCATTAGTTTGTGCAAGTGTCCTTAATAAAGTGAATTGCTAGACTATATTAACTGAGATAATCCGATAACTAAAAATGACTCAAATGTCTTTGGTTTTCTTTGACTAAGACAATAGGAAAAGCCCAGACTTTTAGTCAACAAAATGAAAACACTACAAAATGAGTTTGCTATGATAACAACTTACAAGGACACCTTTATGTTCAAGCTTTTCATAAAGTTCCAGAAATGCTCTATCCATCAATGGGCACCCTGTCTCCCTGTCCCTCACTTACTCACTCTGTCTCCAGGATTCTGAATATCAGGACATACCTGGGAAGTGCTGCGGGAACTGTGTTCAGACGAAGTGTACTTTACTCACAGCTAACAACACAAAGGTTTACATTGAGGTCAGTACTGCAGCTGTGTGAGCCTTAACTCACATTCCCATTATCCAAGTATACAAGAAAGAGGATGTAAGTTGTGAGAATAGAGTTATTCTTACCAATTAAAATGTTTGATATTTATTGATTGTAAAATAAGAGTAACTCTATTTCAGAACATGACAGTTGTAAACATGATCTGTGACTTAGTTGAACTTTTACTAATCTCTGCTCTTTTGGTGCAGATCAACCAGACTTATCAGTCACCTGAAGACAAGTGTAAGCACTACACCTGTGAGAAGATCAATGGACAGCTTGTTACCAGCAAGATTATCACACCTTGTCCTTACTTTAACCCCCTGGATTGTGAACCTGTGAGTTTGTCAAACCATTGCAGATGATATCCATCCAACTGCCTCACCACATACTGTCCATGTCTAACACACACCTTCCTCTTCCCAGGGCACCGAGACAACTTACGCCAATGGATGTTGCAAAGCCTGTAAGTTAGCGGAGTTCCAGTATTTGAAAGATAAAGGATGAAAAGTTGACGTTGGAGGAGAACGCTGTGTCATGTATTATTGTGATAGTCTAACGGTTTGCTACATGTTCCAGGCAAACCCAAGAATGTATGTGAGGTCCTGAGTAATAAGGTGGTCATCAAGGTGGGAAAATGTGAGAGCCCACAGCCTGTTAACATGACGTACTGCGGCGGGCACTGTGGAAGCATGTCAACGTGAGTCTATTGAAGTACAAAATTAAAGGTTCAGTGTGTAGAATTTAGTGACATCTAGTGGTTCAATTGCTTGTTGCAGCTGATTACCCCTCACCTCAACTTCCCCTTCCAAACATGACAGAGAACCTGTGGTAGCCTTCAGTTGTCATAACAACTCAAAGGGTGTTTAGTTTGTCAAGTTGGGACTACTGTAGAAAACATGGCGGCCTCTGTAGAGAGGACCCTCTCCTGATGTAGATATAATGTATTTAAATAAAAAGGACTCATTCTAGAGAAAAGAACAAAAATAATTACACACTAGCGAAAACATCACTATGATTATTTAACTTTCAATTTCTACCAATAGATCCCTTTCACCCAAATCTCACACAATATGCCTTTCAAGGTGTCTGAAGCACAGCACTACTGCACAACACCTGTGGTTTCATCATCAGCATCAGAGCTGGGCAACAATCTTTACTTACAACAAAGAGCAGACTAAGCTAAACTGACATCATTAAACAATAATGTAGGTACATTAGTAGAAAAAAGTATAACTTAAACTTTAAACATTTATTTCTGTGCTTTCATTTCCAAAGGAGACGATAAGACATCTTTGAAAAGCTGCCAATTTCTCTTCCATTTTACTGGGCTAATATGGAGGCTCCTGGCCTGAACTGGGCCGATAGATTTTTGTTGAATGTAGTTTAAGACGTTTTTTCTTCACTATTTTTCCTCACTGGCAATTGTAGTCTGCAACATACTATAACCAATTAGTGTATCACTGAGAATACCAGTCTAGTAGTACAACACTAATACTAAAGACACCAAATGGTCAAATCTGTCATGTATTTTTGAAAGACACAAAATAGTAAAAAAAAAATATATATATGACATCCAACATGGATGTAAGATTTAAATTAACAAGGCCACATGATTTGAGTAAAATGAAGAACCCTTTATATTCAAATGACTGTTGAATAAGCTGTAATCACTGGATGTGTGTGTGTCTGTGCAGGTATTCTGCAGAAGCCAACACGATGATGCACAAGTGTGAGTGTTGCCAGGAGTTCAAAACCAGTCAGAAACAGGTGGAACTGAACTGCGACAACGGCTCTAAGGTCCCGCACACCTACGTGCATGTGGAAGCGTGTCAGTGCAGACCAGCAGAGTGTGTGTCTGGGACGACTAACAAACCACAGCGTCGCAGGAGGCGCTGATCACTTACTGGATCCTGCCGGACACTGGACAACTGACAAATCTAAACCTTAAATCTTCTCTATCTTTTTGTCACACTTATTTGTATTTATAGCCTAAGGGGCTACTTTGCTGTTCCCTTTCTTCATCTGAGGATTTCTTGGATGAGTTATTAAAATTATATTCCTGCAATATGACCACTTGTTTCGACATTTTCATTTACCCTTGTCAAATGATAAACAACAAAGAGCACACAAAACATCTGCATGTTCAAAGCAAATAGAAACATTGAGGGTAAAAGTCAGGCTCAAGCTAACATCAACCTAAGGAAACATCGTAGAAAGACTTTCAACTCCCACAGCTGACAACATGATCCAGCTTCACAGTTCTCAGGCTGTCAAGCAAAGACTAAACACCTGCACTACATGCTCTTATTGTATGTCTTAAATAAGTGGTTTTAAATATGCAGTTTAAATGTGTCTTGGAAATAAACAGAAGGACAAGACACAAAACAATGACACCTTTAAGAATCTCAGCAGTGATTGTTTTGGAACCACGTGAAAAGTCACAAGCATGAAAACTTTGGCAGACAACACATCAACAAGACCTTGAAACCCACAAGTGTGAATAGAAAGCTTTAAGAACACATACAGATACTGTGATGAAACTAAGCATTTGAAGCATGAGGCGTTACAAACTGCTGTTGTTCTTTAGTCTTGCAAGCTTTTACATGAGGGTGTTGTGGGAGGGGGGTCATCAAAAACATCAAGGGTCAGGGTCTGTGGAACATGAAAAATGGGGGCACAATTCATGGAAGTCTGGTCACATCATCTTAGTCCACAATGGTTTGAATCCTTTCAGGTCTCTGAATCCTGCTGAGCTTCTAAGTGATGTCATTCTTCTCATGCTCACACAGCATCTTTACACTGACTTAAAAAAAGTGACTCTACAGGATATTAGTTTATAATATCAAGTGTTTCACACTTCACTGACAGAAAATGGGTGACACCCAAACTTTACAACGGAACCTTAAAAGATGACTCAGATTGATGTGGTGTTCAGTGGTTATATTCTTCGGTTCCTCAAATTTCTTAGGTCATCTGTTTATTTTCGATTCTCTCGTCACCATGGAGAATTCTAAATAATTAAATACTTTCATAATAATTTATCAGATTTTAAATGCACCAAACATTTTACAGGTAAATATGAAACAAAAGCATTTTACCTAAGGTTACTACAAGCATGTTCTCCACACAGCATTAACGACAAAATCAACATAAACATAAGATGGAATCTGTGCAAATCAACTGGGTTACTCTGGATACAGTGAGAGATTGTGACACTGAAACAAATGAGAAATACAAAATGATTTGTGTTGGTGGGATTTTCAATACCCATCAATTCACACTACTGCCGGTTCAATATTTAGCTCTCTGCTGTAATACAATCCTGTCTAAAGAATTTCCCAAATACACTGAATCTGCTATATCACTTTAAAATTAGACTTCTTCAAAGTAAAGGTGAAAACAGTCCAGATGGTTTGAGGATCCAGTGACTCAGCGGTGTGTTAGCAGAGACAGCCCAGGCTTCATGTACTCTCAGGTCTAGAAGGAGTCGACGGAGGGAGAAACAGATCTCTGTGGCTATCAGCTGGTGGGAATTCAGATATGGCTGCGGTTTGTGGGTGAGCCTATGTGGTGTGTTTGTGTGTGTGTGTTTGTGTGTGTTTACTTGTGTGTGAGGGCTGCATGCATATATACGTGTATGTGTGTGTGGGATGTCCGTCTTGAGCCTGTGTTCTACTGTTAGAGTTCCTCAGCCATCTGCAGCAGGGAGTTGATGGCAGCGTCCTTGTTGCCCTGCTGTGCGTCAAGCACTGTGCGAACCACCTCCTTATCCAGGTTGGGAAACATGTCCTGCAGAGCCTTCAGGTCCTCCTCACTGCAAACCGGCCCCTGGCCCCCAATGGCTGGCATGGCCCCTGGCATGGCCCCTGGCATTGCCATGGGCACCATACCCTGGTTGTAGACTGTAGGCACTCCTAGCAACACAGGACACACACTGCAGGTTTAAGAGTGTTACAGATGAAAGGTTTAGAAATCATTTATAAATTGTATTATATTATTATTTTATGTTAGTGTAATTAATGAACTAAGAAGAAGTATTGTAACATGGTCTTTCGGCCTGATGTTGATGCTATCACTGTGGCATCATTAGGGTTTTCTCAAACAAGACAAAGCTCCTCCACAGATGACATTTCAGTGTGGATGTGTGGGTGTGGGTGTGTGTGTGCGCTCTGGTCCTCACTTTGTGCCCCCCCCCCCTTTAATGGACTGTTTGGGGGTTAAGACTTGGTTTTAGGGTTAAAATTAGGTTAAGGCAAGGTTAAGGGTTAGGGTAAGGCATTTAGTTTGCCTAAGGGGCTAGGGAATGCATTATGACAATGAGTTTCCTCAATAAGATAGAAGCACAAACATGTGTGTGTGTGTGCGTGTGTATGTGTGCGTGCGTCAAAACCTGTGTCAACAACGGGGGAATGCATGTGACCCGGTGTATGTGTGTGTGTCTGACCTGCGATGGGCACATATCCCACTCCTTGCTGATACACAGAGGGCATCAGGACAACAGGCTGAGTCATCATCCCTGCTGGTAACGACTGGCACAGACATAACATTGTGTTACCACATGATATCCAACACCATCAAAACCTCTAAGATCTCATACATCTGAATGATGGTCAATAGATCATAGACATAAAGCAGGTTTTCCTTCACATAGACTTAGTGTGCAACAAGCTGAAATTCACATTATTTTTGCAATTAGATATATGTTATTAGTTCAGTTTAACCTAAAGTGAAGATTCTTTGAAACATTATTGTGAACCAGTTTACCTTATGGGGGGGGAAGAGAGAGAGAGAGAGAGAGAGAGAGAGAGAGAGAGAGAGAGAGAGAGAGAGAGAGAGAGAGAGAGAGAGAGAGAGAGAGAGAGAGAGAGAGAGAACCCCAAAATCAAGATCATATCAAACACTTTTCAGACTGTTTCATGGGGTGTGTGTAAAAACACTCACAGCAAAAGACATCACGAGGTTGATCATGCCCTCCTTGTCGTCGCCCTGCCTGCCACTGAGGCTGAACCACTCATCCACCACGTTGCCCTCCCTTAGGCCTTCAGGGATGGTGACATGAGTCCATGCTATCCTGTCATCCATGGAGAATGCTCTCTGGACAAAACATCAGCAATAACACGTTACCACAGACTAGAAACTACATCAGATCACTGACAGAAAAAATCTGAAATCAGAGAAGCAGAATCTGTTGTTGACCAGTGGAGTAATGGGCCTCAGAGCAATGGTGCTGATTTAAGATCAGATAAGATCAAACTTTATTTTATAAAACACAGCGGGGAAATTTGAAAAATGCTAAGAATCAAAAACACCTTTCCATTGTAGTGCTTTGTATTAAATGTTATAAGTATAGTGCAGTGGCACAGGATGATTGTGCAAGAAGGTCATAATCTGTTTTTTGCGCATTAAAAAAACACTGTACATAAACCCAAATGTGCAAAAAAGGTTTTTTCTGGTTGTTTGATTTATATCGCTATATATATATATATATATATATATATATATATATATATATATATATATATATATATATATATATATCGACTGATATGAAGAAATTTATCGTGATACGATTTTTTCCCATATGGCCCAGCCCTACGATGACGATAAATATTCAATAAATCGTGCAGCCGTAGTTCAGCCCACTGCTGCAGCTTTGTTTAATGTCATGTTCAGGGCTTTATATCTTTTCAATCTTTATGAAGCCTTACAATCTGGTTTCTTGTTCCCTAGCACAATGCATTGTACACAATCCAGGCCAAACCTGAGGATGCTGTGGTTTTCTTTGGTGAGGTTTTATTTTATATATAAAAATATTATATATATATATAAAATTGTATCCATAAAAGAATTATGTAATGCATGCAATTAGCTTTAATTTGAAGTTAGATGAGTGATCACTGGTGCTGCACAAAGGTTGTATTTTCCCACTTTCACAAAGTAATACAACTGTTTGAATCAATTCACATTTTTGTGATATTGCACATGGGTCTACTCAGTGGTGTCGTATTTTGTGTTTAGCAGTTCAGATCATCCTCCCCATCTCCTCACCTCATCGAAGATCTCCAGATAGAAGGAGTCCACCCCAGGTGGCACTGTGCACTGGATCACCTTGTTCCAGCGTGGGTTCTTGGCTCCGTTGTGAGCGGTTGGTGTTTCATAGACTGCATATCCCAGTCGGACCCGGCAGTACGGATCCATCCGTGTCATACCATAGTTCTTAGCAAGTTTGGCCTGTGCAGCAAAACAAACATTGTGGCTTCAATTAGTGATGAAGGTGGCTACAGTCACAGCTCAGCCGGGTTTTCTCACAGATTCAGTAGATAGTGGCACAAATTTGTAATGGAGAGTTTGTGCATTACTTTGCAATTGTACATGGTTTCAGTTCTGATTTACTTAATTTACTTGTACTTAGAAAAAAAGAATAACTAAAAATATATATATATTTCTTAACATGGCTTACATGATGGCTACTGATAACTCCTTATTCTAATTGGCTGAAAAGTGTAGATAAACCCTTAATAACTTGAAAGATGTCTGTGAAGGTTCTCAGTCTTTCACACATGGTTCATGGTTATCTAAGAAGTAAACTACAACCAGTCCAGTAACCTACTGATTCAAAACTTCTTTCATGACCTTACACTTGTTACACAGATGTTCGTTTGCAATTATAAAATAAATGCAGATGCTGATGACTGCAAGTAAGGACAGGAACATCAAGTTCCCAGTTCAGCACTTGGCCCTAGCCCTTCCCCATTTTGCACATTCACGTGTAAGGGTAGGCTGTCCCAATAACTGTTTGGACGGACGCTAGGGCAAAATGCTAGGGCCGTACAGCCCCCAGACAAAGATTGTTCAGACCAACACTTCAAACCAAGGGGTACCCAAAATGAAATGCGAATCACCGGCAAGCTGGGAGCGAGACCCGCAAATGTAGCAATTTCTCCATTACTAAGGATTTAAAAATTAAAATAATGAATTTAATATCTTAGTATAATATAATTTCTATGTATTATGATCATTTTTTCAAAAAAATCTTTAAAAAAAGGTTTGCAAGTACAGACCACCGCTAGTAGCCTGAAGCTGTGAGCTTTTGATTTATAGGTGAAATAATGCCGAGCATCCAAGCTTTTCAATTTCAAATGTCATTGATCACCTACATTAGCATAGAAGTTATTTGGCTATTATAGGTTTGTCACTTTAGTAACTGCAGACAATAAAATTGGTTTAGTTAAGATCTAAACAATGTTATTGCAATGACATCCCCGGTAAAACTGTCTCGTCTGTTTACATTGATGACAACTGATGATGACATGTCGGGTTTTCGCGACGACTACTGATGATGTAATGGCTTCTTGAAGGGCTGTCCCAATTCTTAGGGTAAGATTTCGACCAATAACCCTTGTGACACCGTTTCATGGGGCAAGATAACCCTCGAAAAGAGGTAGGGGTAGGGCCAAGGGGTGAAATGGGATTGGGCCTTGGCATAAGATCATGGAGCTGAATTTATTTGGCCACCAGCTTTTCATCAAGAGACATGCATAATGTCATAATGTGCTTTAATATTTAAAGGTCCAGTGTGTAAGAATTAAGTGAAAGGGGTATTGAATAATCCTAGTGATATTTTCACAAGTGTGTTTGATCTAAATTATGCAAATTGTTGTTTTCTTTACTCTAGAATGGGCCCCTTATATTTAACAACTTTATAATGACATCAGGGTGGTCCTCTCTATGGAGGCCACCATGTTTCTTGTAGTCGCCCAGACTGGAAAAAACTAATTCTACACAATGCAACTTTAAGGACTTTGCAGATGCACTGAGGCTGTAGCCTACTTAGAGCCTCTTAAAGAGCTTAATTGTCTTCCACATCAAGAACAATGTACAACTTTTTTGGGTATCATCATCCCTTACTTAATTTCTCCAGGTTGACTTGTTGACAGCCAGCTAAAATTATGCTAGTTATTCTCATCGACGTAACACAGCTGGGAAATCTTTTTGCTAATCTTGGTTGAGGTTAGTTTATATAACGGAGTGCGACTACATTATTAAAAATGTTCAAAAGCTAAAAAAAAGCATGAGGCAATGATAACACACAAGATGAATGTGTTAGTTGTTGCGTAAGCATTGCAAAACTACACTTACATAACTGCAGTGGTAATGAACCTCAAATAATTAGTTGGTGCATCCCAAGTCTATCAGGGTCCAGGAGAATGCTCCAGTGCTGGGCAGAGTGTCTTCAACACACCCCAGCCACCAGGTGTTATCATATGCAACCAAAAACTAACCCTTGATGCTTGCAAAGTCAAATGATTTTCAAATGGTGCGGCCAAAAAGTGTGATGATTGGACAGAATGAGAATAAAAAGTAGTGTCATTCATAATATGCAGTAAAATCATTTAAATACTGTATATTATCCACACTGAAACAAATATTCAAATGATGTCCAGTTGAATTCCGAACAGTCGAGCCAAGCTGTATTTACCTGAACCACAGTGATGCTGAGTCTCCCCACGGTGCCTATTGACCCTCCATACTGCAACTGTCTGGCTGCCTGGGCGTCCAGCTGGACCTGCTGCTGCTGCTGGGTAGGAGTGATGCGCAGGAAATCCTGGGGAAGCTCCCCAATATACACCTGAACACATACATCCATACACACTTGTTAACATACCGGCATTCAGAGTGAGAATGTGAGCACAAGGACAGTAAAACAACAGATTATTTCCAATAAAATTAATTATTGTTTTTTAGAATTTGGTGAACCTATTTTTCTATTTTATCGACAGATATGTTCACTACTATGTGTGATTGTAGTTTTAATCTTAAAAAGTAACAAAGAGCTAAAATCCTGAGGAAACTGACTGTCGAAATCATAAATAACACAAATCATTAAAATCTTGTGATCATCATGAGGATCTAATATTCATCTTATGTCATGGCTAATAGTCGCCCTCTTGAAGTCATGTGAATGTCATCAAGGCTTGTTGACTGAATCACTGGATGCTCTTAGATGTCTGGATTTATTCATGAAAAACTGGTCTGGAATAGATCAACTAACACGGTTTAATATACAGTGAGCATTTTGTGGCTGCTGCTGTGACGTACTGCACAGAGGGAGGAGTGTGAGTGTGTGACCTGTGTCTCTGCAGCACATCAGTGTTCAAAAGGACTGCATTCCTGAATAGTATGGCCCTTAATACATCTTCATTATCTAGTTGGATGCCAACAGACACTCAGTTGCCAGTGAATTCTTAACTTACATTATTGCACTGATACAACAACCCTAATGACTCCATCGTTCAAGTTGTGTTTAAACTGTCGACTCTACTTTAGGGTCAGTTGTGAGACAGCAGTTTGTGTAATACATGTTCATTATGAGTTTCAGCTAAATAACAGAAACCCTTGATTATATAATGCAATGTAGTTTCATCAGCACAACAATCTCCATCCTGTAAAACAGATTTAAAACCCTATATATATAATATTATATATATTATAACCCTTATAAAAGGTAGTGATGTTGTAGTAGACTGCATTAGTTTGAATGGGTCAGTGTGTTGGATCTAGTGACATCTAGTGATGAAATCGCATGTTGCAGCTGAATACCCCTCACCTCACCCTCCCTTTCTAAACATGAAGGAGAATGTGTGGCTGCCTTTAGTTCAAAAGGTGTTTAGTTCGTCCAGTTTGGGCTCCAGTACAAAACATGGCCGCCTCCGTAGAGAGGACCCGCTCCCGATGTAAATTCATACAATTTAGATTAAACACACTAGTGAAAACATCACTAGAAAAATGTTTTATTCAATTTCTGCCAAAAGATCCCTTTCAACTAAAACGTACACACTGAACCTTTAACTGACAGATGAATTAGATCAGTGGTGAGGACTCAAAGTATTACCAAATGTTCAAAAAAAAACTGTTATATATCTAGAACTTAAAATAATATAGCACCAGATTAAACCATGTCAAAATGTTAACACATCAACTGGCTCGCTAGAGCCGTCTTTCCTTCCTTCATTGCAGAATATTATGATAATGATGAAGATAGCAAACAAAACAGTGTTTTCAAATGTTCAGTTCCCCCTGAAAGCAAAGTAGACTAATGACTAGGGTTGCAAAATTCCGGGAATTTTCAAAGTTGGAAACTTTCCATGGGAATTAACGGGAATTAACGGGAATATACGGGAATATAAGGGAATTAACGGGAATTAACGGGAATTAATGGGAATAAACTGGAAATGTTGTGGGTAATTTATACTAACTGTATTTACCTTGTCATATACAGACATAAATATAAACATTTTGTTGTGTCATAGGCTGATTTGAGCCCTGAGGAAACTTTGGACACTTGACTATATGCTTCGGCATCGTTGTGTCATTCTTAACATAGGTCTTTGCACAGTATTTGCAAATGTACACAGCCTTTCCTTCTACATTGGATGGGGTGAAATGTCTCCACACATGAGATAGTGCACGTGGCATTGTTCTTTAGAATAAGATGAGAAAAAAGTTTGTAAAAAAATACTCATGCAATGCCAGAGATATAAATAGTTAGCCAAACAATTGGAATAGTCTGTAAAAATATTTTACAATTGATGGATAAATTATCATGGAAATAGGCTAGATGAACAATCCTCAATCAGCATGCTAATATATTTTCCCCAGTAATATCATTGAAACTTACCTGACTAGTCCTGCACTCTACAGCAGGCCTCAATAGCCCTGCTGTAGAGTGAAGCATGCTGGGAGTTATCTGTGTATGTAAGTAAGTAAGTAAGTTAGTAAGTAAGTTTTATTTATAGAGCACATTTAAATACAGCATAAAACTGACCAAAGTGCTGTACAATGACAATAAAAGGCAAATAATACAATATAACAATACGGTGCTATACAATGACAATAAAAGGCAAATAATGCAATATAACAATACAAATTGACCATAAGTCCTAAAATCCAATACAAAGTGCAATAACATTCAATAACAGTTAGGGGGAAAGGAAGGCCAGGGAGTAAAAGTGGGTTTTTAGCCCAGACTTGAGGGCAGAAATGGAGGGGGCGGATCTAATGTCCTGAGGGAGCAGGTTCCACAGACGTGGCGGCGACAGCAAAGGCCCTATCACCTTTCTGCTTGAGCCGTGATCGTGGCACGTGCAGAAAACCTTTGCTAGAGGATCTGAGGGACCTTTGGACTGACCGTGTGATATGTGATGGAAGAATGCACAGTGGAGGGTTGAAACTCAACGTGCAGCTTGTGCTGCATTCCATTCATCTTTAAAATAGAGTTTTGAATGATGTTTTTATTGCTCAGCGTTTAATTTGCATAGTTTTTTTTTTTTTCAAAATTCCCAAAATTCCCGTGCTTAATATTCCCTTGGAAAGTTTCCGGAAAGTTTCCACCCCTTTGCAACCATACTAATGACAACTGATTTATCACACGACATATCATACAAGCTTGTTGTTCTTTACAAGTATATCTCAGCTGTTACATGGCCGGGTCCTCAAGTCGCAAGGAATCAACGTTTGCCTCAAACATTTAACACAAGATCAGTGCTTTATCTCCGAGACAGGACATCATGTGACCGCTGTGAGGAACACTTCATCAGGGAAACCTCAAGGACCCTGAACAACAGGCCGAAGAAACACTGCACACAGACAACTTCAGCTGTGAACGTCACCAAAACCCCTCCCTGCACAGATTTTAAAAATGAATCAATCAATATGGATAATTGTCTAATTTTAGCTCCCGAGTAAAGGTTGCAGTTTTAAAATCTTCTTTATGAGCAGAGAATGACACACAGCTGATAAAAAAGGCATTTTATGAATCTAACTTAGACCAATTATGCGTTATACCTCCTTGCTGTACTTGTACAATGCATAAGCACTATATCAATATTGGACTATCGTTATATTGCTATTGATGAAAACTACACGGCACCAATTATTGATATGTTATAATTGCCCAGCTCTAGGCTAGACACTGAAGTTCCACACAGTGATGGCAGCGAGTGGAGGTGTTGCAGTTCAGGCGTCCTGTGCCTTGATAAGAGATTGAACATTAATATTGCAGTTTGGTTTCAGAATCTTTAGAGACCTGGCGAACCATATATACTCCAGTGTTTGTTCTCCACTTCTACCCTCACACAAGTGAGACACAGTGGCTGAGATCATGTCAGGAAGCCTTTCTTAAGAATGAGGCTCGGGTGTTAAACGTCAACAAAGCGTTACAACAGCTTTAATCCGCAGCTAACTCCATTAGCTCGTTTCATATCGCCACTGACAGAGGAGGCTAACTACAGTGCTACAGGCCGCTGTGCTGTTCAATGACTGAAGTTAGCTAACTATCACAGATGTTGTTCAACTACAGACTGGCTAGTTCCGCCTCACTGTGTGTCGCTGTGTGTGTGTGTGTCTGTGTGTCAGCACAGCGCGCAGAGTGTGTACCTGTCCCCGTTGGGTGCTGATGGTTGTCGCCATGTTGTCTCTTCCGTGTCTGGAGAATTCAACTCTTCTTCTCTGACAGATGTGTAGAGTCAGCAAATGTAATAACAACAACACACACACACACACACACACACCGCTCAGGACAGACTCAACCCGGAAGTGTACCGTTGTGTGTTTTTTTTTTGTTGGGGGGGGGGGGGGGGATCTTTATTTTCCTCAATGCAAGTTATATTGTGGAATTTGAAAGCGTTTAATCTTAAAATTGATTTCAACAAATTCATGGTCACATTTATGTAGAGCTGACTTTATATTGTTATTATCAAATGACGTTATTTTAAATAAAATAAAACAGATAAGTAAATACATTAATTAATGAAAAATACACCTACAGTTTCCTTGATTATTTATTCCTAATGTATCAATTTATTTCCGTATGTATTTAACCATGTTTGTATTTAGACATTTATTTGATTGCTTCACCATTTATTTATTTGTAGTTATGTCAAGTTTGCCGTTCATACATTTATTTTTATTTTTATTAAAATTCTTTACTTTCTCACCAGAAGATACATGTGTAGCTTCAACTATCAACATTTTAACTCCCTTTTATTTAACTGTTGTAACTGTAAGGGATTTTTAAACTCGACCTAATGTGATCTGAATGTGACGAAACAGTGAAATCTCCCGTTCTTACCTTCATGAATACAAACTAGTTTTTACACATTTGAGAATGGGGTTCAAACTGTGTTGAGGCTGCCATTACAATGCCTGATTCTTAATACGTATAACAATTTTATCTCAAATAAATATCAGATTAACCGAAATGACAGTTGTTTACATCGAAGTTAAATCTGTCTTGTAATAAGGAGATGGATTTCTTAGTTAGGGGATAAAATCTTGCCTCTTTTCATCCAGAAAAGCATATTTTTTACCTTTACTGTGGTTATCTGGGGATTATGAATGCACTAGCACCATAGTGCCCTCTGCCGTCTGACAGATGAATTCTCAGAGGCACTTTACAAATTAAAATGTGGAGGCACAAAACAGAGAAAACAAAAGGTTCCTGAAACATTTTATTTGGATAGAAAACAAACCAACTGAGGAACCAACCCTAAAGGAAAAAAACACAGACAGAGGTGTGTTATCATGAATCTGCAATGTCTCTCATTCCAACCTCAACAATGGACTTGTAGTGTCTCCTAATTAAAGTTAATACATCTGAGGCACTGAGGAGTTTAATGGGAGAACCTGCTCGGAGGAAGCCTCTGTTCTTGTGGGCTCCAATAATAAACCATGTCCAATACGTGGTATATCTTTGATTAACTTTGACCCATTTATTTTCTTCACAACACTGTTCATGTTGTTCATCATCATCATCATCATTATTGTATTCACCTTAACACAGTCAAGACTTCAATTCATCACATCAACTTTCCGTCTAGCAAACACAATGTAACCACAAACCACAGTCAAAAAAACACTGTTCTTCCTCTGACAATGCTCTGCCAGTGTTCAAATAATGGATGACATATGGTTAAAATAGAATTGCATAAACAAAAAATTCTGGTCAACAAGAAAACAAACTGCATTGACTTCAGTGCATTGGAGCATAAGGCATCTTTACAGAAATCCTTGAAAAATACTTCATCAGTCTGTTGCACCCACCTGAGAGGGAGTTTTAATATTTAATCTGTATCTGTGTGTGTCCAGGGAGATGGACACTAAAGGAAATGTCTGAATAGGTTTATCCAAAAATTAACACTGTTAAGATTACAACCTATGTGTCTGTTACATGGTATAAAAACATGCTCATCCTCACCTCACTGCAGAAAACACTTACTTTATGTCATGATATAACACCAATACCCCCACCCTCACTCTCTCTCTCTCTTACACACACACACACACACACACAAACATGCACGTGCTGATGCCTTCTAATACTTGGGTGTGATTTGTGGAAAGCAAAGCTCTTCACATCATTTTAATATCTTCAATTACTGAATTAAAGGGCCAGGTCAGTCAAGTCACAGTAATATTCAGTTCTAACAATCATGTTACATAAACAAATATTTGTGATAAAGACTTTGTAATAAACAAATGTGATTAAAAAACCTGATAGTGCTCTCTGGTGGACAAATAATATATAATGCCCCTAAACATCTAGTCTACTGAGATAATAACTGATACTGAGACATCAACTAAAATTATGCAATAATATAAAATAAGGAATATTTTTAGACCTATGAAAATGTTATCCTTACTGTGTATGGCTGATATGATGGACCTGTCTATCTAATTCTAGTCAAGTTAAACATCAGAATAAGATGCAGGTGATTCATGCATGACAGAAAATAATAACTGAAATGTTTTAGTTAGTTACTTCCAAGAGTTGTTTTTGGAAGAACACAAGAAAACATGTCTTGGGGAAACAAACACTCACCAGAGCATAGACAAAGTTATTGTTTCCATCTGTTGTCATGTCTAATATTTACCTTTGTCTCTTCCAGGACGGACTCTTACTCGTTTTCTGATGTCGACTTATACAGACACGTTTCAATCAATGACTGATTATTCTGGCAGCGCTGGTCGTCATCGATATGTGTTACAACTGCAGGAGCTCACTTAGTAAACATGCTTTCCCTGCTTTACTGAACACCCACAGTGTCCTCTAATTTTCCTTTTGTATGGAAATGGACTGATGGTGCACTCTACAAATGTGTACTTATACAGTTTATATAAAATAACACACATGTGTTTATATATATATACAACTGAAAGGGGGCACCAAATGTCTGCTTTGATTCATAATGTTGTTCCTTTCATTAATTGATTTCTATGCATTTCTTTTTTATCAAAATGTTACACTTAATTTTATTTCAAATTGTTTTGCAGATAAACACACGTCTAAGTGATAAGAGACAGATAACAGTATAAATCAATCTTCCTTGAAATCTCTTGAAATCATCAAATCTTATTGTGGTCCAAGGGTTTGTCTCGAGAAAATTCTGTAACCCTATATTTCAAATTGTTATGAAATAAAAACATATGTTCCCTGAGGAGTCCAAGTTATTAGACTATAATTATATATATTCAGTCATTATCTCAGTATTATTGGGTTCTACTGACTTGTTAGTATTTCTTCTCGTAGATCTTCATCTTCTGGGTGCTACTGCATCTTTACTATTTTCTGCTCCTAAATGGGACTTTTTTTCCCTGAACAAGCTGTGGGGACCAGAGTGTGGGTTGTTAGTCTCTTCATAAAAAAACAATCCTGGCTGTTGAGAATAGTAGCATAGGGGCGAAAACTTGAAAGCTTCATAATGGGGAAAACAAAAACTGACTTATATTGGTTGAAATTAGTCAGTCTATCAGTGTAATTCATACTGGAAAAGCATCCACTTTGAGGTTTGAGAGCTGAGCAGTTTTAAAGGGAGGTCTCAGCGAGGCAGAACCTGATTGGTTCTCCTGTGTACATTTGGGGAACTAATTGGTGCATCACAGGTAAAAGCCTATGACTTTGGGGATTGAATTTACAATTTTAGAGCCATTAATGCACCATAGTTAAAATAAACATACACACACCATTAATAACTTTCACACTACATCTTGCAACGTTTCTCGTGAATCTTTACTTAGGCAAAATAACAAAAAGTCAGATAGAGGCAGCTTGTAATTCTAAGGTCTGGGTTTATTGGGTATTGTATTCTCCACATATTTTTGACCATAATGTTCCCTGAAGACACTCTTTCCATTTTGTGCATCCTAAGCTCACTTGCTGTTCTCAGACTACCGAGACTCTGAGTGAAAACACTAGCAATTTCTCCTTAAATTTGTGTCAAGCTACACTTTTCCTAGCTGGAGCCCTTCTAAATGTACAGTTAGAGTCCAGTTTTCTTCTATGAATGTGAAGGAAACCATGGTACTTGTAAAATAAAGTTTTGGCAAATATTCAAGCCGGGGAGAACAAGCCACATCATTGGTCCTCTGGTCAGGAACACAGACAGACTGCAGTCTAGATGAGTCTGTAGGGCCCCAGGATTACAGAACATACAGTGAATACACAAAAGCATAGATTACGAGCCTGTATTTCATATTGAGTGTGTGAGCACTGCATGTCTGTACAAAAAAACAATTTAATGTTGCAGGCACAAGACTTGACCTCCAGCCAGAGTAAAATGTCATGTAAAACCTGCTGTACACGATTCTCCTGCCACACCAAGCAGCTGCACTGCTGCTCTGTCTTATCAATGAAGTCAAAGAAAAGTGTGAAAATAGTGATTGTGCAAAACATTTGGAACCAGTTTATTCATAATTTTTAAGTTAACACAAACTAGATCACATTTTACCAAGAATTCCATTGCAGATTATTATATATATATTTAAAAAAAACATGAATCCTAAATGTATCCTGACAAAAGTCTCTGCGCTGTGGATTTGATGTCTGATTCTCCACAAAAGAAAGAGCAGAAATGCATCATGTGCTTGCAGTGGTGAGTGGACAAGCTCAAACTTAAAAACAGGTATTTTATTGTTTTTACACTCACATTAAATGTTACCTCCTCATAACATTTCTCAAATGGGAACTCCCAAAGATGAACTCACGCAAATCGTCTGGAAAAGGAAGCTGCTGTCAGTGTCTCTCACACACACACACACACACACACACACACACACACACACACACACACACACACACACACACACACACACACACACACACACACACACACACACACACACACACACACACACACACACACACACACACACACACACACACACACACACACACACACACACACACACACAATGGGGCACTGGGAGGACTGCTCAATAACAAAAAATATTTAAACAAAGTTAAAGCTCAGACTCATGTCAAACAGATTTTGAAAAAAAGTCTAGTGGTTGTGTCAGTCACTTCTAGAAAAATAGATTCTCTTATTTGCTTGTAATAACTCTAATGTAACTTTGAAACATATTCAGTGACAGTCTTTCTAGTGCCCCTGTTGACAACTAAGAGGACATATAGGAAACACAAAAACAAAACCTCCTGGGTATCAATGTCAAAGGTGAAATTTGAAGCATCAGAGAAGCGCAGGAAACACAAGGACTGGACGATGAACTGTGACGCCACATCAACATGCTAGGGCAAACAGGAAGAGATCTAGAAAAAACAAAAAGAAAAACACAACAGGGAGACAAACCTAGGTTAAACAGCAATGGAACACAGACAGGAGAGAGAGAAACAAAGAAACCAAGAATGATTTATCTTTGTGTTGGGTGGATTACAGTCTAAACACTCAACAGTCAGTGTCAGGGACAGAGTGAAGAGGACCACGTGTTACCAGAGACTGAGGGGACTGACAACAAAAACACAAAACACACACATATGACGGCCTAAATAAAATGACAGCACAGAATCTGTGACGACATGCAGGTCACAGCAGAAATCCAGAGGTCTGGATCAGCAGCTACAGTCAAGCATACGGAATCTAAAAGAGCTAATCTAATATGGTCGCTCGACTCCTGCTCCACTTCTGACTTCAAATAAATTTTAGCCACAATTAACGTAAATTCAGTGATATTCCATTTATAGGCAACAGCAGCTACGACGAACTGATACTGCTTAGGAACACACACACAGACACAGACACAGACACACAGACACACACACACACACACACACACACACACACACACACACACAGACACACAGACACACACACAGACACACACACACACACACACCTCAAATAGTCACTAATCCTCCTAATGTGGAAAATAGTTTCAAACAAAAACACTTTTTCCTCCTGTTTGATTAACACTTCACTTCAGCACTTGGAGGACTTGGAGGCTGAGAACCACGGATAGAGCAGGGACAGTATTGAGAGACACATTGTGAGTTTTGGTTTTTAATTGAATCTTTTTGACTTTGGTTTAAAAATTTAAAAAGTATATTTTTCCTGCACCTCTCATGTGCATAACATTTTAAGGCAGTAAAGTCTCAGGTCAGGGGTTGTATCCTTGCTGGAGAGGCAGCATCTTCTAAAGATGAGATGCTCTAACCATACACAGTAGAGACAGAAGGTGAACTAAGGTTATTGGTAACTTACAATTCACACGACCAGTGCAATCAGTGTAACATCCATTTATCTGCAGCACTCATCATGATGTAAGCAGCATTTCCTGACAAATCATGGGGGTCCTGTCGAGCTTTCATTATTTCAACCCTGCAACATTTTTTTTTCAGTGGTCCAGTTCACGTGATGGACTAGTGGGTCATGATGCCATGACCCCAGCATTGACCACTATGGACTTGTTTAATACTTCGGGGTGCATAAATAAAAGTCGTAAAGCACAACACAGCGATAGATTAGATATGACGACCCTGACACATCATCATGATTTTTGTGCAATATTAAGAATCCTGTTTATACAGTTTACAATATACTAAGAAACTCCCAAAAATAACACAACATTAAGTGAACGGGACAACATTACACACAACGTGGTGACCTGCAGCTGCTTTTACATAAATTACCTTGTGACTGAGTGCCCTGGTCAGACCTCCATCACATGTTCTCTGAACGTCTCACAGCAGAAGACTGAGACTTGGATTAAAACTAGTCCTTACATTTGAGAAACAGCCAAGTATTGCTGTTTCTGTGTTGATGTCACATATTGGATGGCTATATATGTATATAGAAAGACAGGACCAACAGGTACATGTTAAAATGGACTTATATAATAAACTATGCTCCCTGTGTTATTTTTTGGCAAATATTTATTCAGATGGAGGCATGTATGACAGAGAAGGGGTTCTATGAAGTCTGTAGCAGCACTGATGGATCCTACACACACAGTCCATGCCACACTGAGACATAGTAAACATCACCAAAAAGGAAACAACGCTGAACAGGCAAAATAAGGACACACACCAGGAGATCAAGTGGAGTTTGTTGGACTTCACATTTGTCTTTCAAAATAATTTCTATTCAGATAAATAATTTAGGCAATAAATAGTTCCCCAACACACAGGGGAAGTATAAAACCTATATAAAAATAGAAAAGGCAAAATAGTTTAAATATACATCTCAACAATTGTCTTGCCAACTAGTTCTATTTTAAAAAAAACACACACACGCACGCACGCACGCACGCACACACAAGCACTTAAACATGATTTAATGGAAGTCTAAGCGTCTAACATGTTTGTCTTGAGTAATTTGACATTTATATGAGTTCTCCAATCAAAGAAGAGATCCAGTGAGAGACAAAGTGAAGTAGCCCTCTGTAGATTAGCTAGCCGCTAACTAGCAGGACAGTAGGTGGGGGTGCGATGAATCTTTAAAAAATCCCCTGATTTCAAAGTAGAACCACACTATAACAAGAAAATGTATTTCATTGAGGCTTTGAATCTCCATTAGACAGACTCATATTTATCTGAGTCACTCAGAGTGCAGCAGCACAGAAGGAGCACCACCAAAACATGCTGGGGTTAGATTATACTCACACATGCAATATCAGCTGCATTAGAAAAGTTGTAAACTAAAAGAAAACACACTGGGGAACAGAAGTATAATATTTGTGTCAATTCCAGCCAATGATTATACACAACAAAACCGAAACGCAAACGTGTGCTCAACTACCTGAGGCTACTTGATTAGTGTAAGCCATGCAACAGCTGCCAGACACTTCAGATATATTTGACTGTTAACAGAGGCCATCAAGCTTCTCTCCTTCTATCAGGGAGGTTACAGGAGGATGTAAGCCTGACCTCAATCATTTTAACTCAGTTGAAACACCAGAGAACAAGAACGGGCTGCTTACAGCCCAACTGTCACAGCAGTCACTGATAAAGGATATGTTGTCAATACCAAAGACGCGCACACACACTGCTTGAGGACAAATGCGTCCATATGTCTGCATGTGTTAGTGGAGCTCCTCCTTAAGAACAGTCTGAGCCTCTGTACCTCACTACTAATTTAGGTGTAGATCACATACACGGTTTCCATGTTAAGAGATCATACAGATGATTAATACAGAAGGGAAACCACACATTTGGTTTGTAAAAGAAAAGTGATGACTTCTGTTTTCTAATCTGATGCAGCTCCTGTGTGAGGGAGCTTTAAGCTGAGTCTGGCTGGTGGTGGAGTGCAGGGGGAACAGGAAGTAAAAAAACACATGGGTTTGGCACCTGACTGTCAAAGTGCAACATATCCTAACAAACAACTCATATATTTATTATATACCACAGCAAACTGATAACATTTCAACTTAAATTAAAATACACCTGTTTCTCTCATTTGTTAAAATGAAAACAAAGTGCATAAACCACAACAGAACACAGGAAGAATCCAGTCTAGCCCAAAATCTCTTGCATGTAGCTTCATGTGTGTCTTTGCCTGGACACGGTACAACGACCAGGAGAGGCAGCGCAGCAGACACCACACTGTAATGCACAGACAAGTTTCTGTGGACCAGTCTTGGCTATTCATACTCCACTTACCATAACAACACCCTGCCTAACTAAGTCTGCAGTGCCTCAGCACCATCAGTAGGGCTTGCTGTCATTCTTTGACCGCTTCAGCTGCACCTTCAACCTCTTCATACCGATCTGGAAACCATTCATTGACTGGATGGCTGCCTGTGATGAAACCGGGTTGTCATAGCTCACAAAGCCTGAAGGAGAAACACAAACAATAACAAGACTTTAAGACAGTGAAACCAATGCCCTTTTATTCACAAGTGCTTGAAACCTCTTTCCCATTGTTCTTGCTACAATGAAAAAGCTAATAATGGACGGGGCTGATATCCATTCAAATTACACTAACTCACACATTAGCTACGGTCAAACTGAACAAGGACTATGGAATTTGTCACTCCTAACTTGCACTGAAAGGAACAGTCTTAGGCTGATCAATGCATAAACGTGTAGGCAAAACATGTGGGACTTGAAGTTTGTTGAATGTAAAGATATCAATTCAACGACAACATTCGATAAAGATTCTATTTTTCATGTATGTGCAGCAGCACAAAGGGATGAGGGGCCGGGTGAAATTATTAAATATAAATACGAGTGTGGTGATAAATAAATACCTTCCAGTCACATCGCTGACTTCATAGCTCTTAAGCTTAGCCAATAACACTAAAGCATGAAAATAAAGGCTTAACAATTGGAAATACCGATCTTAAGAAAATCATATTGCTATCTGGATGGTACAGACTGGCACAATGTTAGAGGCACGATTTTAATACAGTATAGGGGAGCAGTGGACAACAGGCACTGAAAGAATTACCCATATTCTTTTGTAGATAAATGCACCTTTGTTCCTACAAATTCAACTCTCAACACATCTACTGGTTGGAAAGTGTTGAAATACGCAATATTACATTGAATTTGGCGCAAAAAATGACTATACTGTTCAGGAAAGTAAGTTTTGGAGTGCTGCTTATTAATCTGCCACATATAATGGCTCTCAGAGCACAACAAGGTCCTCCATCAGATCCTGGTTCAGTAAATGTTTTGCTCAAAGGAGGGCTTATGCACAGATGTTAATGTGAACTCACCAAAGCACTTGCTGAGGTTTGTCTGTTTGTCAATGAAGACTTTAGCAGAGATGACGTTTCCAAAGGGCATAAACATCTGGAGCAAATCCTGGTCTCCAAACTCCTGGGGCAGGTGGTAAATGAAGAGGTTGGCGCCTTCTGGTCCTGACGATCAATGAGAGTGTTTTACCAGTCATACACACAATAAATACTGATATTTTAACAGTTTATTTCTCAATAAATTCAACTAACTCTTTCAATAATGGTCATGATCAAACAAAAAAAGGCCGTAACAGCTGTATGATATGGAGATCCTGAAGGCTAATGGAAAAAAATATTGATGTGGAAATCCATGTGAAGGGTTTAATAAAAGTTTGCTGTACTTACAGATGACAACATATCGTTGCCCCAAACTTCCTCTGATCACTCCATTATTTTATCTGCAGCTCACCAGCCTGGTAATAACTACTGGTCAACATGATATTTATTGGCTACGATCACATTTCATTCTTGTTTTGTTATCCGAGATCAGAGACAGATTATTCATAACTAGAATACTGCCTCACGGTTTGTACGCAGGCAGACTGCAGTTTCCATCCATGTCTTTCAGACTCATTAAATAAGAACTGAAGACTTTGAAGCAAATTAATTCAAAGTATTAGGTGTATTTTGTCATAATTAAAGAATTAATGATTTGACCACTAAACTAGAATCTAATGGGCTCATTCAGAGGTACTGAAATTCCCTCCAAGAGATATCCCGTTCATTAGAAAGGGACAGACGGAAAGTTAAAGACAGCCCAAAAACACAATAAGAGAGTTGACACCTTCCCTTCTTCTCTTACTTTTTTAGTCCCCCCCCCCACTGCTCTCTTCCTCTCTCTCACAAATATGCTTACAGATTTCCACATTCATAATTCATTTTTTCTACCACATGACTCCAAACAGAATATGAGAAAACATTCAATCAAAAAACTGGAGTGAGAGTATCTGAGAAGTAGAACTAACATGAACATACAAACAAGGACAAGCCGTCTGTTACGGACTTGAACTTGTTTTAAAGATCTTGAATTCATGATCTGAGGTCATGTCAGAGAGAAGGTGGGGACGTCTTACCGGTACTGTGACTGTTGCTAGCTGACGCAGCAGATTTAAAACAAAACACAATCCTTAGCAGAAGGTGAGATCAACACACAGCACACACACCTCAACCAAGCTGACTGCAAGACTTCTTTAAACCATGTAGCAAATAACATTTTGGAATTTCCCACCGTTCAAAAGAGTAAGGGGTCACACAATATGCTTGTACCCTGTTGATACTGTTAGCTTTAATTCTTTGACCAGGAAGTGGCTGGTTATTGAGCAGGCCAGTCATAAATAAAACAGGCAAATTAGGATATTGAGTCAAAAACTAAGACTCCCTTTTATTGTTTTTGTTTGGTCAGTTTGAATGATAACCGGAGTGACTTTTTCTCAAGAAAAAAAACTTTCAAACATGCTCCCACAGCAATTCGGCAAACAAGAGTTTGTGCTCCTAAAAAAGGTTAAGATAAATGCCCCCCGCTCTCCCCCTGCTTTGCTTAAAATATCTCTGCTAACTTTATCTGTATTTATTACCCCCTCCACATCAACACTTTCCTACTTCCAGCCCAAAAAGCTCACCTTCTTTCTGGCTACCTGCAGCTGACACACTTTGCTGGGGCAGCAGACTCTGGTTGTACAAACTAGGGATGGCAGCAGCAGCAGCATACTGCTGGATGCCTGAGTAGGCCTGGCTCAGGGCCTCCATGGTGCTTCCTGAGCCATTAGACAGGCCTCCGGAGCCAAGGCTGCCATTTAGTGCCGCCATGCCTGTGCCAGAGTTACAACAAAAGAGAATTGAAATGAGTGAAAAGATCAGATCTTATTACATTTCTGCCTAAAGTTATAGCATACATTCTAAACTTTTCAAGATGCTGAATGATGTTTAACATCACTAATTTAATAACACAACCAAGAAAACGAATAAACAGAACAGGCAAGAGTGAAATGTCTGCACACAATGGTCAAAGCATGCACATACACAATAACTGGGATTTAGTTTCAGTACATCAAGTGGTCTAACACCCTATAGTATAGTATATAGTAGCACACAGTGGGCAATCAAATCAAATTAAGTCAAGGCATGATGTTCACCCTACATCTGTGTGTTAGCCTCATATATGCAAATCTTAGAACTAACTGTCATGTTGCTGTAACAAAATTAGAAGCACTTGGAGCAAGTTGTAATGTGACATGATTTACTTTTCATACTAGCAACTCTGATGTGATTTCTTTCGTGACAATAAGTAGAAATAGGTCAACATCGCTGTCAAATTCACAAGACTCACAAAGATTGATATGAAGCCTGTAGTCTCACAGTAACATTTATATTAACAAGTGGAAGTCTCTTTAATCTCGTTCAGACAACATGTACAGGTCCAGATTGTTGTAAAGTACCTGCCAGGGAGCCCATGTTGAGGCCAGCTCCTGCACCAGCAGCGAGAGACTGCAGAGCACCCAAAGAAGACATAGGGTTCACTGAGGAGTTGCTGCTGGAGGTAGGAGAGGAGCCTGCTCGGGGAAACATTTACTATTAATGCTTTTACAAACACATTAGGAAAGCATTAGACACCTGAGAATAACACTCCATAATTTTACAAACGTTGCAAAACCTGCAAAAATAGAATACCCAACTGAAAAACCTTAAAGTTTGGAGAGTTAATGTTTGATAAGCAACTGTTTTTCTCCTGGATGCTTTTGATATGGTTTAGTCATAAACTAGCTGTACAGATGTTTAATGTACAGATGTTTTACAGTGGATCTTCTAGATTACATCTAATAAATAGTCACATTTGTAGACAAATGCAGATTGTTGTGTTTTTGCCACTGTATTTGTTAGAGGTTTATGGAAACTGGTATTGGTACCACTACGCCCTACTGGATGTGCCTTGACAATGAAACAGTACTATAACTGTAATTTTCGTTACCTGAGCTTGTTAGTGCACTTAGTGGGCTACTAGATGTTGTCATGGTGCTGGAGCCTGTGGGCGTGGCCTGTGTGGCAGTTGCTGCTGCTGCTAAAGCAGCCAGGTTCTGTATGGCATTAAGACCTGACAATCAGACACACACACACACACACAGTTAAGTTCTCGACTCCACCCCGTTTCTCTGCCCACTTTTAAACTGTTAATACAGACATGTTGAGCTCTGAAGCATCAGACTGCATATTGATACTTCCCTCAGCATCTAGAGGGATTATTATGACACTTTGACATAAACCTCTTCTATATCCATTGGCCACAGCTGAGATGATCAATCAGCTAACAAAACATTTTCACTAGGGCTGCACAATATTAGGAAAACATGCCATATCAAATCAAAATCAAAGTCATATCATATGCGATTACGAAGTTAAATATCGCGATGACGGTATGATTTGCGATAACTAAACATATGCAGTCTCTGGCTACGGACGCAGAGATCAGGGACAGCTCCACAGCAGGGAGACGGCGCACAACCCAGCCGCAGCGCCAACAAATCCGGGGCAGACACCAGTGAGCCAGGCACAGCTCCACTTATTCCACCTACAGTGTTAATTTGGGGTCATTTCATACGTGTGTGACCCTGAAAAGTATTTTTTTACAGTTTTTAGCAGCTCTGTCAGTAATTTGCATATTCTCTTGTGTCTATCATTCGCGCTGTGCACTGCGCCAAACTGTGTCAAACCAAGCACAACGCCAGCTCCTTCAGCTCCATACATTTACTAGCTTTGTAAAATGTGTAGTTTTTACTCAGACTGAGTTTACACATGTCTCCGATCACAATGTTTGCGCGTGTGTGTGAGAGAGAGAGACAGAGAGGGAAAGCTGATGAATGCACGCACTACTCTGAATAAAGATTGAACTCATTAATTAAAGGCGACAAATAAATCAACTTTTAAACTGCAGCGAGTCAGTATATCGTCTTTTGCGATACGTCCATCGCGATGACGATAGATTGTCCATATATCGTGCAGCCCTAATTTTCAGATATTTAAACCATGAACTTAAATTGAATAGTGTGTTTTTGCAACTGTGTATACCTGAAACGGGGTGCAGGTTGTTGAGTGCATTCCCTGTGGAGGCTGACTGCTGCAGCAACTGTAAGTAGATCTAATGCCAGGAGGAGATATGAGAAAAAATGTTAGCGCCAGCAATATTTTAACTGGTGAAATTGTTTTGGTCATTTGACGAATGAGGCCTGATTAAAATACACCCACTGCTAGGTACTGTGGCCCCAGGCTGTTGAGCCCAGTGAGGTTCCCCCACATGGAGGCAGCACTGAGTTGCTGCATCTGTTGCTGCAGCTGTTGGGCCATGCGCTTCTGCTCCTTGTCCTTCTGAGTGTCTGCAAACTTCACCACAATGGGTGATGAGCAGCCCTACACAGACACAGGAAATATTTTTAATTAAGACAGTTTGATGAATTGATACTGATTCAACCATCAAATGCTGTAACTAGAATTACTGCACTGCAGCTGTATGCCTCCGCCTACCAGTCCAGTACATAATTCGACATACAGTACTTTTTCCCCCAGATTCATATAAGGTCACCGTGACCTTTGAAGCAAAACCACTGTATATTATAGTCCAAGTGATAACTGATCAAAACTTGAAGAAGTTCCCTCAAGCAATATTGAGATATCACAATCAAGAGGCCCAAAATGTTTTTTAGGCCAATATGACCTTGACCAATGAAATCTAATCAGTGAATTGTACCAAATTTAATTAAATTAAATATATATATATATCGCATTCACAAGGGTGACATTCCCTCAAGCTGATCTTTAGGTATAACATTCAAGAAAAACATACTTTGAGGCCACAGTGACCTTGACCTTTGGCTACCAAAATCAAGTGATTTAATCCCTGAGTCCAAGTAGATGTTTCTGCCAAATGCTAAATCATTCTTTGATGGCATTCCATAGATATCAGCTTCACAAGGCAAAAACTTTGCTTTGTGTTGTAACCATGACTTTGACCATTGACCACCAAAATCTAAACAGTTTATCCTCGAGTCCAAGTGAGTATTTGCACTACATTTAAGGAAATTCCCTTAATGCGGTGATGAGATATCGTGCTTACGAGAAGGGGACAGACAACCGAAAAACATAATAAAAAATGTTTGAAAGCACTTGAGCCATCTTCAGACATAGGAGGATGTCCAGAGAATTGGGTCAGGACTTTCTCGGAGTCTGTTTATCACACATGCATAACACAGCAGGAGATTCTCAACTCAGACAAGTTCACAACGATACAGAAATCACCAGAGTGTTCAGGTGAGCGGTGGTCCAACAGGCAGAGGTAGGGTTCTCCTGACATCTTCATCATTGTCTTATACATGTACGGCACAACTTTTTCAAAATGCACGCAAATGCACGTACACAAAGTGTGAGGTTGAAGTTTACCTCCATGGTCTGAGACTGGTGCATGGATTTGATGGCTGACTGTGCCATTTGTCTTGCTGTGAATGTCACAAACGCACAACCTGAAAGACAGAAATACAGTGGATCATGAGTCTTGCACATTTCTTAGGAAAATTCAATGAATTCAATATATCAGTGTTTTAAACCAGCAGTGAATTAGGACCAGAGGGCTGGAAAAAAAAAAAACTTTTGGAAACCAAAGCAGCTAAACAATGAGCTGCAGCTCTCTAAAGCCGCTTTCAGACATGACCTTCAGGTAAATCAGGAGAATTACAGAGTTTAGTAGTCTGCCTCTCACACATGGACAACACAGTGGGATGTTTTCTGTACATACTGGTTTACAAAAGGAATCAAATCCTTCACATAATTCAGGCGAGCGGTGGAGCAACCGGGTGCAGCAGACAGAGACAGGAAGTGACATATTACCTCTGCTGCCAAGATCACGTGATCATGCAGCCTGACACTGTTGTTGGCTCTTATCACCACAAACTCTCTGACATCTTCGGTGTCTTCTACCTGTGTGACGCTGCTTTTTCACCGGGACATATGTTTTCTTTTTGTTGTTTCTTTCATTTTTATGTCGCATTTTAGAAGCATCATCAACCCCCCACTCGCTCGCAGTGAATCAAGATGGGTATCCCCTGCTGTGTTCACGCATTGACTTCTCCTGGATTTCTACGGACTCTATACTAGGAGGCCAGGCGGATAAAGTCCACAGAAACTATGGAGCGTCTCACTCGGACATTTGCGTTCACACATGCACCTCCTCTGGAGAAAATACGGAGGAACTGCGGAGTCCAGTGCATGTCTGAAAGCAGCTCATGAAGCTCTGTAAAGCTTTGAGGAGTTGTAGATTTGACTGATATTATCTATAGGAACATCAATATGAGTGACCTTTGTAAATTCTTATGCTTTTTAACTGATGTCACATTGTCAGCAGACTATGTCTTACCGCGACTGAGTCCATCAGGGCCTCGCAGTATTCGGCACTCCTCTATCTGTCCGTATGGTGAGAACATCAGTCGGATGTCGTTCTCATTACACTTCTTAGAGATCATTCCAATAAACAGCTTCCTGTCTTCCACCGCTGTATTCAACCCACACACAACAACAAACACATTACAACACACATACATATAGTCTGTTTAATTATGGCTCTTGTTCAACTTTTGTCATTAAAGCGACACAAGTTAAGTTTATGATAATATCCTCCAACAGCTGAGCACTGTGCTGATGAAGGACAGTTTCAAAATTAAAGAACAATGTTTAAATCATTATCAGGTGACCATAAAGCCATTGCAACAGTTTTTTCCTTGCTATAATGATTCCTCCTGTTCATACTGGTCATTTAGATTAAGAATAAGATACCTTCCTACAGTGATATGATGCTAGTGTTAAGTGTTGGGGACAAAATCCGAAGTTCACAGACTACTGAAGCCTCACATTAGCAATGTCTGATAGATCAGAATATACAGAGCAGTTTCGCATAGGATGTTTTTTATTAGTGGTTGTGCACGTCACGTCTCGTGTTGTGTAAAGCAGGTGAATCATGTGCTTTCAAGATGTTGGACTTAATTACGTGTCTCAGAAATTCTCGAGATAATCAAACAGACACAAAGTAAACTTCAGTAATGTTTTGGTCCTAATAACTTCTGATAAGTGTCTGTGTTTATTGTTAACGAATAAAGTGAATGCAGGGGAGTGAGGAGCACTATCTTGTGTGACACACAGAACACTGACAAAGGAGTATGGTTGCTCACACTGTGACTTGTAAAAAGAGTTTGGCTGCCTGTTTATCTGTGTTAACTTACACTCCATGTCACTGAACTGCATTAAACTCAGCTACAAGCCTATCTGAAAGCACAGCAGTCCATTGTTCCATTTAGCAGCATCTTCCTACCATTTCAGACCACCACATACTGTATGGGTGACTCAGTCATGAGTTAAACTCTGCACAATGATAAACTGACCGAGGCAGAAAAGCTGTGGTCACAACTACCCCATAGATCTATAGTCATCAAGTCACAGGCTGGTAACCAGCACAACTCACACAACTAGCATTTCAGCAATGAAGTAATTCAGCTGTTTCATTTGACTAATTATACTGAAAAATAGTATGACTTAATCAACAGGCTTTAATAGGGTATCATTAGCAAAGGAATGAACAGAGTTCATATAAAACTTCAATGACAGAAAGAGTGTAGTAGATAGTAAAAAAAAAGAAACTTACCGTTGTTTTTCTCACTGTCAGCAGGCTTCATTTGGATTGGGTGGTGCATCTGAACAAGGCATGAAAATAACAGATTAGTTTTCACAGTGCCGAAATATGCGCAACTGTGCAATGCACCTAGTAACACTCCATGTTACCTTCCATGTTACTAGGTCCAGAAGTTTTTAAAAAAGAGAAAATAGTTAGGGTGTAGCAGGGAGAGCTGTCGTATGATGATGCTCAGTTGTGATGCTATACAACATTTTTTTTTTTTTAGGTGCATTGTGAAGTTGAACATTATGCACAGGGGGGTTTACCCTCATTTTAAAAAACCTTCATATTCTTGCTAATTGTGTGTAAAAGGGGTCCTATCTTTAGACTTTCTACCCATTACTTCTTTAAACATTAAGACCATTTATTTTAAATACGTACAGGTTTGATGCTTATCCTAATTTGTTTTCCAATCTCTTGGTTGGGGGTGCATTGCGCTCCCTAAAAACCTTGAATGTTCCTGAGCTTTTATCATCAAAGACCATGAGAACATTCATGTTGAATTTAGTTCCTTCACATGGGCCAAAATAAACCTGTTAAAATGTCTACATTACTTTCAGTATTATGAAGACCACTGGGCGAAATATACTTTATGTCATTAGGAGCGTGTTTCTAAACCTTGTAGAATTCTCTGTATTCATATGAGTCTACAATTAAAGTGTCTCTCCTTGTAAATCCAGAAAATGCCCTTAGAATGCAGTGCTGGGAGGCAGAGTTCAGACGCAAAGACAGTTATTATTATAGTTCACACAGTGTGCCTTATCACTTTAACCTAATCCCCGCAGACGCATGAAGACAGCAACTGCGCCACCCTGCCACTCTACAAAAAAAACATTACAAATACTAATAACATTAGTTGAAAGATAAGAGGACGAGGAGGTTGTCACTTACCCCTGGGAGAATCTTCATGTTGTGCAGCGCATTCTGTGCTTCCAAGGCTGATTTGCGGCTATAGTACGTTATAAAACAGCAGCCTGCAGAGCAATAAAGATTACACCAGTGTCACACACCTGACTCCATTAAGGAAGGTATGTAAATAAGGACTACACTGCACTTTTATCTTCTGTATGTGTCTGTGTGTGTGTCTACAGGCTGACCTTTGCTCTGTGGCGGGTTCTGGCTACGGTCTCGAAGAACATTGATCTCATAGACAGCTCCATAAGGCTCAAACAGCTCACGAAGCTGCTCCTCGGACCAGGACCTTGGAATCTGTCCCACAAACATCTTAATCGCATCAACATCTGGTTGGTCAGGGTGGTCCAGAGACCCATTCATCTTCTTTCCGCTGTAGAGACAAAATATAAGTGCATTACATGGAGCCTTAAAACAAACATGCTGATTTTCCACATTTATAACAACAGCGCACCAAATACAGATGGGTGCGTTGTCTTGAAGCATATACAGTGGTGTGAAAAATTATTTATAATTTTTTTTAAAATTATTTATGTATTTGATTGTTTTTTCTATTTTTGCCTATTTGTCCCGTTTAAATGTTTCAGATCACCAACTTATTTTACTGAACACTGAAGACAACATGAGGAAAGACAAACTATAGTTTGGAAATGATGAGTCCTTAAATTGAAGGTACCTTTCCTGCCATTAGTGATGGTAGAATAAACAGCAGAAATACCTGTCCGTACTTGGCAGTACATTTCAACAGGAGGAAAAACTACACAATCCGAAATGATCATAAAAAATATTCATAATGACGGAACATTATAATGTTCATGAAGGTAAGATTCATTTCAGGCTGTTGTATTAGACTGCATTATTATTACCTACTTCAATTTAATAAAGTTCCAACTGGTCGGTCAGGTGTGAGTGTGTTTTTCAGACAAACAATGTCACTCTCTAATATAACCCCAAACAACTGTCTTGACCAAAAGGTGACATTAGCAAGCTGAGACAAATGGTTATATAACTTGATCGTTCATTAATAACCCTAACAAATATCTCAGGATGAAAATGCAGGGACATAGAATATAAAAGACAACAAAGAAGATGTTAAGAAAGCCCATGGGCGTCCCCATTAAGCTCCTAGTGTGTGTGAATAAAGTAATATAGTAGCCTGCTGGAGTTCAATGAGTAGTACTATTTGGTCAAAAGCCGGCGCACAGAAAGCTCTCTCATCTTCTACACCATTCAGCGAGTGACAGAGAGGAAGAGCTGCTCTCACACATGCACTGCAACCCTGAACATTTACCTTTTTTTCTCAATGTTATCCAGAACATGTGTGCACTCAAATGTCCGAATTAGTTACACCAGACATTAAATTAACTTCTTAACTTGACAGCTCCTTAGCACAAATTCCATCGATGACGTTCCTGTTACCAAACTCCTTTCTTCAAGCAGGTACACCAATTTTAATTTCAGCAGCTGTGAATTTGAGTCTTGCTTTTAAATCCAGGTAACTTGGAACAACCTGTTGCTTCTTTTCTTGACACAGAGGAACACTCACTGCAGCTCACCGTTGTTTTTATATTGAGCATCAACATAATATATAATACAATATGGATTCTGAATAAGGCTCTAGTTATGACCCAGTTAAGATAATAACGTGATGACTTAAAAAGTAAAAAAATACCTCTGCCAAGGAAGTTATGTTTTCGTCTGTTAATATGTTTGTTTATGTTATCCTGAAACTTGAAAGGATGTGGGTCAGGGAAAAACTTTTGTTGTTGAGGATCCGTATCAAAGGGTGGATTCAAGAATATATTTTCCCATTTATTTTCCATTGTGAGATAAGGCTTTTTTTATACATGTTTATTGATCTTGATTTAAAATGTCATAAAGGAATATTCATAATGAAAAATCTGGATCTAGTGAATTTAAGGGGACTGTTGGGCCTTGGCGGAAATAAGAGGTGTCTGAGTGTCCTAGTTAAGTACAGATTTAATAAATCGATCAAACTCATTTAATCAGAAACTTTTAAGTAACCAAATCCTCGGCCTTCCACAAACTTCAAAACTCAGTCACAATAAAGTTTTTAACTACAGATAAACTCCTAAAAGTTTTGGCAAAAAGTCTTTTATCGCCTGAAACAGAATGTCTTCATTCTTTTTTCTTCTTACCCTCTCCTCCGCTGGCCATCAGCTGGAACTGCATTTCGCTTAATGACTCCAATTCTTGAATCCTTTGTTCTAAAGTTAAAGCTCTCTGCAGAGTCATGTAGAGCTGCAATATCACCATTGATATATGCTGCAATATCACTATTACATCTATGGTAATAACGTTTCTGCAGCAGACTGTGTGTGAATCTGCAATATACACTTTAACTAATTATTCGAGGTCTCTTTACATGATGTGTGCATACCGCCCACTTACAGAGGGGTTTCTGCTCTCAGACAACAATACAAGTATAAGATAGTGACTGACACACAGTGTATTAAGACAACATGTTAACCAGCAGTCACATCATTTCCCTGCTACTCCTCTGCCGTCAACATCGTGATTATATAATTGTGAAATCATCTGACAAATTCATATGAGACAGCTGTGCTATAATTTCAGCTATATATGTATAATAAAAATCTCCACTAACTGAGAAACTTCTGAAACATCTAAATTAAAAAACATATTTTAGGCATTTTACATGTGTGAAGTCGAGAGGATCTCTTATTCCATTTAGCCAAGTGTTGGTGCCTCGGTAGAGCAAGGTGGAGAAATTATTAAAAAAAAATGTTGATAACATGATCACTTACTCATTTACAACAATTCACACGTTAGCTCAGTCTGACATCACACAGACTTCATAGTAGAGGGGTGATTTAAGTATCCATTGCACCTCTTGCTCACAGGCCAATACTGCCTAGTCTCTTCTTCAGAAAGTAGCTCCAACAAGTCAACTAAATTGTTGCTACTTGCTTCTTTGCAATGTTCAGTTGCTTAAGGGTGTGATAATAGAATCTGTCCATACCAGTTCATTTTGAAACAGCAAAAGGATTGTATCCTAGACGGAGGCTGGTCCACCCAAAAAATATATTATAGTAGTTGGGTTTTGCCAGCACATTTACTGTGTAAGAGGACTGAATGCAGTTCATTGACTTCATGATAAAAACTGTGTGGTGGAGCTGTTTTATGATTGCATCGATTCAAATCTTATGCAGTCTAAATATTCATGTTGTTAACTGTCACATGAGATCATAAAATGTGATTCAGCAACTTTTAAACACTGATAAAAGTGCAAACAAAGCTTGTATGAGGGCAATGACACAGTTAAGACAGTTCTATCAACTTGGCAACCAAAATATCACACAGATGGACAAAGCCAAGGGTCAGATATCAATCAACGGTCACAGCACGACTACTACTATACTACACCACTTTTACTTGTGTGATGTAATTCGAGATGCAGAGATTTAAGGGATGATTAAGACAACTGATAATACAATAACCAATATGTTTTATATTATAGAAGCATGAATGTAAAGAGAACAATAAAGGCTATTTTTAGATTGATAAGCAGATTCTTCTATTATAACACCAATGTCTTTTTGAATATACTCGTCGTGACTTTATTAGAAAGAGACAGGTATGAGAGAGTGTAGGGGAGTGAGATGAGGTCAAAAGTATTGCTGGGTGTTGAACCAGAGACCCACTGCTTAGGGCATTTATAAAGCCCTTGTTTTGCCAGTGTTTTACCCACCCCAGACCTATCTATCTCATCTTTGACAAAAAAAATATATATATTAGAATGACTATGGGAGCAACACCTAGTTACGCGTGCAAGTCTTAGTCCTAACTACAGTGACCTAGGTTTGAATCCAGACCACCCATGTTCTATTCTGAATGTTGTCCCCTTACTCTGTATTTTGTCCATCAAAAATGCCAGAAAAGAATCTGTAAAATATGTAGTGTTGATACAAATATTTAACAACCCAACTCCAACATGATGGGCAACATTTATTATTGAAGTCTAGAAGACTGTATGAGAGAAGTGGTTAACTGGCTGATCACAAGTCACCAGTCACCAGTCAGTCTAGTTTACTCCACCTCTCAAACAATGTCTGCTGGCATTGGCTCTAGCTGACCTTACCAGACCATCAAAGAATAAGCCCTATAGCTAATAAATGGGTGGATAGCTTGACCACCCAAGGGAAATTACCTGTTTTGTATATTTTTTAAGGGACAGCAGATTGCTTCAAATGTTACTGCTATTCTGTATTGTTATTTGTTAAATGTTGGAAAGAACCTTTGGCAGATATCACAGTTTGCAAACACCTTGTAACCAATCGCTGGTTTTCATTTACACAGTTTTTTCCTTGCAGATAATTACTTTATTATGTTTAAGTCAGGGAACTTTGACGGTTGTTCCAAAAAGCTTACATTACTTGGATTATTTCAAGGGGTTTGAGGTGAGATGAGATCACTGCTCTACTGCAAAAGTCAGCCTCTACTCAGTTTTCACTTTCTTGTTCCTCAGTTTACTGAAGGCAACTTTAAAGACATTCTTGTCCAGGTCCGTGGACTCGCACATAAAACAAATCTCTAGGACAGCCTTCTCATATCTGCACCAGATATCTGCACCAACAAAATCCCATCTCAAAATTAAGCTGAAAAACGAGTCCATGCATTTGTTACACTACTGCAATTCTTGTAACTTTAAGTACTGACGAAAGTATAAAAAGATTACATTTCTCCAACTACTAAAATCAATTAAAAAGGCAAGACAAGCCTATGCAAGGCAAGTCAATCCAGAATAAAACTCTCTCCTTGTGTCACTATTATTACTAGTACCACCATGAAAACAAGTGTGACAGTGACTGAATATAACAGAATAGCTGTTCCTAGTCTCTTTCTCATCTCTCCACCTAACCCAAACTTGCACCAATACAAATAGGCCAGGTCTTAAGCTGAAAACTCTAGGCTAGTTGATTGAACCTGCACAGCAAAAACTTTTAAAAACAAGTTTACAAATTCCTGCATTGAACAAACTGCAAAACAGCACAGGTGGGATTTCTGTGGATTTCAGTGCCACGGATGGTCAGTCTGACAATTCAATGTGGGCTGTGTGGGAGAGAGAAGGAGAGAGCGAGCAAGAGTTGGACATTATGGTTGGGCCACCAGAGCTGAGATAAGAAATGGAAAACAATGCTGTAATGTCAAAAAGCAAACACAATAAAGTCCAAAAATTTAGAAAAACTACTTTTCCAGGAGCTCCGCCTCTTATAGGGCTTTAGACACAACCTAAAGCCTATATAAATTGACAAAATAGTTGATGATTAAAGGGTAAGACTGACTCAATCGTGATGTAACTATAAAGTAAGAGAATAACAGCCTCCACAGCTTATTCAAATTAACCAATCATTCATTATCATATGGTATAAATTTACATCATGATGACGTGATAACTATGACATGGCATTATGTTACAAGAAAATGTATAGTCAGAGTAAACATCTATCATATCTAAATTGTGATTATTAATTAAAGTCTTAAATTTAAATTAATATAATAAATCTGTCAAAAATGACATGATGCAAATCCTTTTTTTGGCAAATTACGTAAGAAAAATTCGAGAGGATGTGTGTACATGTTTGCATATGAAAAAAAAGAGATTTAAAAAGCCCTTGCTTTTCATGACACACACAACTTTGCCTTGTTTGTTTTGCGACATCATCTAAGAGGGCATTTTGTAAATGATTTCATACGTAGCTTTAGAATAACATTAAATGGATAATCAAAATAAGATATATCAAACAGTTATTGGTGAAAGGGTATCTGTTAAAAATAGAGAGGTATTAAAGTAGTTCGCCTCTCGTTTAAATGTGATGGGACATCAGAGTTCTCGATTTGAGGGGTCATTTTCCTTTCAAAATGCATAGATGAAACATCAAATTTTTCACAAAAAATCTGGAAATTGGGATAATGATGAATTAAGTGGGAGAGGCTGAGACCTACAGAAACATATTAAGCTCAGAAATACATGTCAACAGCTGCATGTTGTTTCTTGCACAAGTAATTTGCAGATATATCACCAGATTCTGAACTGGAATTAAAATCAGTCAAAAACAATATCTGACCTCAAAGCAAGGTGTCTATTAATACACCACATCACCTTCTAGTAGATACAAAATTTCAACTACAGCATTGAACTAAAATTTTGATTGATTTCTTCTAACCAATGGACACACAAAGAACCTTAACTGTTAGCAGCTGATTGTACAGAAAACTGTTGATATCAACATGTTTGCAAAACTTTGAATGCAGAGAATGTCCATTTGGCTTACAGACTTTAAGGATTGAACAGAATGTTAGAACTACTTGGAAAAGACAAAACAAAGAGAATAAAATAAATATTAAATGTGTTAAGTCTAGATTCACATCAGGAAAATTTGAGTATGACAAAACTGAAAAGAGAATACAAATTGCTAAAAAGGGATATTTCTCATTCTCATAACTATTTTCACATAGACACGCTGCAACAAATCTACTTATGATCATCACTGATTATAAATTAAATCACAATAAAGACCGGTCCTTTCCAGATGATTCGCAGAAACACAAGACAAGGCTACTACACATATAGGACTTACAAAGCTGGGCAGTGCGAGTTACTTACACAGGACTAGAATTCAAAGAGCAATGGTCCACCATCATCTCGGGGAGAAAATCCAGCTTAAAAGAAGCCATGACGGTAAAGTCTGTTTGCTCTTCTTTCTTCTTCTTTAACACAATGAAGCTAACTTGTCGCAGTAATCAGATGGTGGTGGTAAACTCCAGATCCTACACTTGCTGGTAACTCCCTGGTTACTGGTGTTGTAAGGCAGCCAACAGAGCAAAAAAGGCAGAGAGAAAAACTGTGCCGCAACAAACCAATCCACATGGAGAACCTGTCCACCAGCTGAAGAAGCACTTTTGTGTGAGATGAACGAAGAGTATAAATGACAAAACACACACAAAGTGACAGGACTTCAGGTTGGCTTTCCAGGTTCTGCGACTGGGACTAACCACAGCATGGGGATCATGGAGACAGAGCACTGGTGGGATCACTGGGGCCAGAGCGAGTAATGGCCATTTGGGGTCCCACAATCAAAGTGCTGATGATCCATGGCCTTTGTGAACATTTCTCCAAGCCCAGCAGATCTGGCTGCAGCATCAGATAAACAGGGTGTCAGATTGATGGTGATAAGGCCCAGTGGGCAGAGGGAATGAAAGAGGGAGTGAATAGTACTCCCCAGCCAGTAGCTAATCCCCGGACTAGGCACAACAGTGGCTAACAATTAGGTTCCGGCCTGAGAGGGGCTGTGTTTGCCCTGTTGTCCTACAGGCTGCACTGGTTGGTGTGTGATTTGTGTGTGTAAAAACAATGTCAAATGACACTGGCTTTGGTTTTTGTGCACCACACACTGCACACACAAACTAACACGCACGTACACACTTATAAAGTGTGATAAACTCCAGGAATGTATGTAATATAACACTGGACTACAGTATCTGCCTACAGTATCTGAGGCTGTTGTTTCCTGAACATAATCTCTTACTGCTGTTTAAGATTTTTTGGTGTCTGACAAAAATATTAGATTTCATGAATTGTTTAAGACAGCTTAATATATACTGCAATACATAAACTAATGGGTGGACTTTTGATGACCAAAGCTGTATTATCATAGTAGTGTACCTGTTTTCAGACATGACCTGAGGGTAAAATCCAGAGAATTGGCTACGGAGTTTATCCGCAGTTTGCCTTACACACATGCACAACGCAGGTTCTCTGCACAGGCACGTTCACAACAGCAACAAATCCTCTGCGTTACTCAGGCGAAAAGTGGAGCAGCCGGATGCAGCAGCCGGAGCATATGTGCTGATTCAGATGTCGTCAGTGTCAATCCACGCATCTCTAGTGTTCACACATCGAATCCTCCTGACTTTCTACGGATTTCTACTAGGAGGCCAGGCGGAGAAAGTCTGCAGATGATCCTAAAGGCTCTCACTCAAGGTGCTGAGAAAAGTGATGCAAGGTTGTTCTGTGTTTTAGAACATATGGGGGATAATGCTGCAGAATTCAAATCCACTACGTGAAGAACACACATATTGTTGTGTTACTCAATTAAATTTGGCTACTCCCACAATAACTACATATATAACTATATATATGGTGTGGCAGAGGGTTACTGGCAAATGTTTTACAACCCTCTGTTGTCATTGTAGAGTGGACAGAATCTCCTTACCCCACCAGTGCCACGTCGGAGACTTCCAAGGTTGGAAGGGGGAGTTGTCCAGCCTGCTCTGGGGACACATAGAGGGTTTCAGGGTCCAGACTATCCATCCAGGGCCTTGTGCTACTACTTCCAACACACACAGACACACACACACAGACAGACACACACACACACACACACACACACACACACACACACACACACACACACACACACACACACACACACACACACACACACACACACACACACACACACACACACACACACACACACACACACAGGACCAGATCACCACAACACACCAGATCCAGATCCACACACACAAAACAAAAACACAAAACAAATAAATACACAACAAAAATACACACAACAAATAATAAACTGAGTTGACACATTTAACACTGAATACATGAATCAGTTGCCCAAGCTAAAGTGAAACAGACAGGGTGGTCATGTTTTCTTCAAAAACAGGAACATACCGTGACATCCAACCAGGACAATGTTGGATGTTCATGATATCAACACCATAATAACTAGTTTAAACTTAATTCTTAAACGTAGGTGAATTTAAGAATTCTTGAATTTGGATTATGACTAGTCAGATTTAAATTGTAACTGGAAAAATTATCATATGAAAGTTGCAGATGTCTGTAAAAGTATTGAAACAGCAATGTCCAAGAAGAATAAGCAGTTGCTTCTAGGATGAACAAAAAAAAACAACAAACAATGATGTATAGGTAGTTGACAGTGTGAAATCATCACAATGATAATGCATGAATGTAAAACGACACTGCTATCAATCTCGACCCAACATCAATGATAGAAGATGCTGGACAAATACCGTTAGACACATCTGTCCAGAGTCAAACCAACATGTGACATCGATGAACACTAATTGAACAGTTGTGCAATTCACGGTGATATAATCACCCAAATCTATAAGTATGCTCTATGCTAAGGCCGGGAGTTTAAAATGTCCCTTAGCTGTAGTCTCATCATCTTAATTTCTCAGAGTTTATTGCTGTCATATATCCAAAAAGCATTATTGTTAGCTCAAAGGGATTTACGTTTACATTCCTAACCCTAAACCCATCCCTAGTCTTAAGAATGAAAAGTTAATTGGTAAATGATCTGTGTTTAAATCATGCTTTTCTAGTCTTGATGACCACTGACAGCGTTTAGCCATTAACTCACACATTCATACAGTGGTGCGAAACTTTCTCTATCACAAATCACACATACACTGCAATTTAGGGTTCAGTGTCTTGCCCAAAGAGACAGCGGCATGCGGAATGAAGGAGCTAGGGATCGAACCACTGTACATCTGGTTAGTGGACGAACCGCTGAAACCCTAACCTTAGCCTACCCACAATTCACATCTTAAGCCTGGCCAGGTCCTGATTAGGACCAGGCCTTAGTCCAGATGAGGACTACTGGTCGTGACAAGGTCAGTGTTTATACTGGAAAGGGTCCTAAAGATGTGACAAAAAAAGTGCACACACGCACACAAACCTTTGTAATGCATTCCTTAGCCTATATTTAACCATCATGACTAGACTTCTTTTTTAATGACATGCTCCATACAGATAGCAGTGCCTGGCAAACATCAGATCCACAGACCCTTTATAACTACATTTCTCTTTGGACTGTGGCAGTAGGACATAACACCAGCCATGAGTGTTTTCAAAGGTTAGTGAACTGCAGCATTTTAGCACTGTGGTGTAGCACGGATTGTTCATGTGAGCCCAGATGACAGATCCTGACTGTGGGAGGAGTGACAGCGGAGACTTTGGCGTTAGATGACATCACGGGCAAACCCTCCTCTATAGGACTGACTCATATACAGTATGTGTACATATGTTTATTAAACCCACGTTGTCAGGCAATTTCAATCCTGTCCAAGGCGTTGGAGCAAAACCCAGAAGAGGTGACACTACAGGTTAAAAGCACCAGGATCACACACATAGCTGACTTGTTCAAGACAGAGCAACTGTGTCATGTCGCATTTAGCATAAACGTATTACTGTCACGTTTCCGACTGAGGTGCAGACCATCGGACTGGTGTCTACGTGAAGCCTTGACAAGCCAACTGACCAACACAACAAGTGCTTACTGAGCTACAGCGCTGTGGGTCTGTTATGGTGACGTTAGCTTCATGCTAGGATCGCGTTTGACAACTTGGTATGACCAGCAACTTACCCGTGGTTATTTCACGCCACTGTTAAATTGGCTGGTGTGGTGAAAACAAGAGGTCGCAGTGGATGCGTGGCCACAGTGTGCCGCTGTCCACACTGCACGTCTGCTTAAAACAAACACGTTGACTTGTGTAAAGATGAGTAAGTTGTGTGGTATCACTTTGGACATGTAGCAGCTCCAGTGTAAAATGGCAGTCAGCCTGTCTCCTGCCGGACCGCTACCACTCGACAGCTGCACGGGGGGTGGGCCGCGCCGAGGCAGCACTGCGTGTGTTGTTTCCTCATTGGCAGATTTAAACTAGCTGTGTTTTGAATTACAGTTTAAAACGAACAACTTTTATTCAGGAGCGATATATTGTATTTGAGAACGTTTTGAAACGTCAGTGAAAGTCCACGTGACAGCTCCGTTGTTTAGTATTTAACATGGAACGGTCCATAGAGAAGAAGCCCAGCATGGACAATCATTTCCTAATTTTACGGTGCGCTGCATGTCTTCAAATTCAATCTGCAGTAAACAGCAAGTGATGCCCTGACGTACACAGTACAATAAATAAATAGATCGTTTGTATTCAATACATGTATGGTTTCATTTTCCTATTATTTGTTCATTATACAACTAACATTACCACGTTTTTTTCATCGTATTATGTTCAATATCACTTGGAATATTCCACATTACTTACTCCTATTATCATTACTACTTTCTTAACTTTTTTATTTTAATTAGGGCCCGAGCACTGACAGGCACTGACAGACGTGAGGCCCTATTGAAATTGTAAGGATTATTATTATTATTATTATTATTATTATTATTATTATTATTATTATTATTATTATTATTATTATTATTATTATTAATATTATTATTATTATTATTCAGGCAAATTAATTGGCTTTTGGAGGGCTTTAACATGCTCAAACTCTTAGCAAAGTAACCCTTTGCAGAAAGTTAGAAAGTGGTGAAAATGTATGTATTCTCTAGGAATTTGCAATGGGCGTCGCAAAATGGCTCAACGGTCCACGCCACACTCCTGCACTACTGTGGTAGCTGCGCACCCCTTAATTCCACTCCTTCCCCCATCTACTTATCCATTTATTCAATATACATACATACGTAATTAGTATTATTCCCCTCGGCAGCCGTTGTTCTGTGCGTGTATGTGTGTGTGTTTGTGGACGTCGGTTGGAGTGTTGTCAGGGCCCGACCTGAGCTCTTGGGTTTTGGTTGGGTTGTTGGGGACATGGGTCTATATATTACTGGCATACCTCTATACACGCCTGCTGTATCAGTCACTGTCTATGACCATTGTATGTCATGTCATTGGAAAATTCAAATAAAAACAGTTGAAAAAAAAACAAATTAAGTGTGCTGCTATAGATCAAAGGCAGACAAACGTCAGTTGCACCCACGATCCTGAAGAGAGCAGAAGCATTTTGAACTCTCCACAATCCTCAACCAAACTTGAGCCCAAGTTTCTGACGTGCTGTTCTCTGTCGACCATGCAGCACCAAGACGTTGTTTCGAGCCTCAGAGTCTAACTCTTCCAAGCTAATGGTCAGATTAAGGTGCCCGTAGAGGGAAACTCGTCTCTGCTGGAGCAGGTCGAGCAGCTCCAGGAGCAGCTGAAAGTGAGAGACGAACTCTTACGTAAAGAGACCAAGAAACGGCGTGCTCGCTTCAGGGTCTACGTGGACGTCCTGGCCCAGCTCACTGAGTATCAGGCCAAATGTGAGACTCTGGAGACCCGTCTGCACCAGGAGCTGGCTCACCCTGAAACAAACTGGAGCAGAGAGGTGGAGGATCTGAAGAAGCAAGTCAACCTGCTCAAGACCGAATAAAGGAGGCTTGAAGATGAGCTGAAAAAGAACGATGAGCTCATCGTGACCGAAACAAAGAGACGTTCTATTCTAACCAAGGCCTACCTTGACAGCCTGGCCATGCTCACGATCACAGAAAAGGAGATGAACAAAAGTCAGGCAGAGACACAGGAGGCACGGCTGCGGCAGGAGATGACTCAGACTGAGGAAGTGAGCAGCAGTAAGGTGGAGGCCGTCGACAAAGAAAATAAGACTATGAAGGAGCAAGTTCTCAAACTTAAAGGTGAACACACAAAACTCCAGGACGAAGTCAAACATAAGGAGGAGCTGGTGAAAAAGGAAATCAGGAAAAGACAAGCTTCTACCAAGTCATGCCTCGCGTCCGAGCTGGACAGCGGAGAGAGGAACTGGAGGAGAAAGGTCGAGCAGCTGGAGACAGAAAAGGAGGAGGACCAAGATGAACTGCAGGTCGAGCAGCTCCAGGAGCAGCTGAAAGTCAGAGATGAACTCTTTCGTAAAGAGACCAAGAAACGGCGTGCTCGCTTCAGGGCCTACGTGGACGTCCTGGCCCAGCTCACTGAGTATCAGGCCAAATGTGAGACTCTGGAGACCCGTCTGCACCAGGAGCTGACTCACCCTGAAATAAACTGGAGCAGAGAGGAGGAGGATCTGAAGAAGCAAGTCAACCTGCTCAAGACCGAACAAAGGAGGCTTGAAGATGAGCTGAAAAAGAAGGATGAGCTCATTGTGAACGAAACAAAGAGACGTTCTATTCTAACCAAGGCCTACCTTGACAGCCTGGCCATGCTCACGGTCACAGAAAAGGAGGTGAACAAAAGTCAGGCAGAGACACAGGAGGCACGGCTGCGGCAGGAGATGACTCAGACTGAGGAAGTGAGCAGCAGTAAGGTGGAGGCCGTCGACAAAGAAAATAAGACTCTGAAGGAGCAAGTTCACATACGTAAAGGTGAACACACAAAGATCCAGGACGAAGTCAAATATAAGGAGGAGCTGGTGAAAAAGGAAATCAGGAAAAGACAAGGTTGTACCAAGTCGTGCCTCGCCTCCGAACTGGACAGCGTAAAGAGGAAGCGGAGGAGAAAGGTGGAGCATCTGGACACAGTGAAGGTGGAGGACCAAGATGAACTCCTGAAACAGGAGACAAATTATCCTCCAAAGAGAAGAGGAATGAGAAGACTTTTGCCCTGAACCCTCACACCCTTCATCCCTTCTTAACCCACCCACTCCCTACTCCTCCCCTCCTACACTCCCTACACTCTCACCCCTCACCCCTTTCCTACTCACCAAAACAAACCCCTGAATGCCCACCTCTAACCAATACTGTAAAAATTGTTTATAATAATATAATACAATAATATATGTATAACATTTACCTGTGTGTGTTTTTCTGAATATTAATAAACGATTCATGATTCTAATATATTACTACAGGTCTACAGTGTTGGTTTTGTTTGTTAGTTTCTATATTTAAATACATCACAAGTCGACAATTGGAGTTCACATATCGTTGTGAATCAATTAGTGTGTGATTCTTTGTGGTGATGAGTGGAGTCTTCATGCTATTAAAGAGCACTGGGACAACGTGCTTCACTCTGCCAACGTGTGTATTTGCGTGTCACACCAGTGGCAAGAAGTAAGGACACAACGTGATTTAGTAATGCATAATTTAGACTTAACTATCCAATAAGGCCATTCTAGCCATTCATGGATGTGCTGTTGCAATGGCTGACACAAGTAGAGGAAGATATACTGGGATGCTGTGGGAGACATCTTCAGACTTGGGGGTGACAATTGCTCATGTTACTCTGTTGGCGTTTGTATATTGTTCCACCTTCTGGTCTCCTTGATGAATCAAGTCTACATTAAAACCTTTTGCATTAGACATCAGCTTCTGCCTGAGTTCTCCTTTCACCAGCTTCCAGAAAACTTCCATAACAACCTCAATGTGAATATGATCTATCGAACCTATCAAAACATACATGCCCACACATAGTATGAAAGGAGAAGAAGAAGACAGACACTATGCAGGAAGAAACGCATCAATTAGAGATGGATGTTTGAGCCAAATCCCAAATACAGCTCAGCCAAGCAAGCTTAAATCAAAGAGTGAAGGATCCCTAAGCTACTTCAGACAGGATGCACCAGTAGTGAAATTATCTTTTGGCCTCATTACCTCTGCAAAGAAAGATTAACCTCTATTTGCACCCCTTACTTTGAGCACACTAAACTACCTCACATTCAACCATCTGTTGGACAGCAACTCCCTCCAACCCAGGTGTCATCCTATCCTTCCTTACACCCAGTCCCACGCACGCACACACAAACGGAAAGTTGTTATAAATTAGTTTATCCCTGCAAGTATATGACTCGTGTTGGACAAACAGGGAGTTTTACTGCTTCTCTAGGTATGAATAAACACCATATCTCTATTTTTAACCACTGAGGAGTAATGATGCTCTTAACTCAACATATCAGTGGGTGTATAATCTCTTGTGGGTATCATGGTTTCAAGGTGCTCATATTTTTGCCATTTACAGGACCATACATTTAAATTGGGGGTCTACTAATGCTGTAAAATGTTATCATCATCAACCTCTGTCTCTGAGATGCTCATTTTGAGCACAAATTCAGCATAAACCTGTTCTTTGGGATATATTGCATCTATTTTCTGTGCCTTTAAGTTCACTTATTTAATGTAATAATGTTTTCAATAAGGCCCATGCTGTTCAAATCAAATTGTTGATTTATTTTTTCAAAGTTTCCTGATGTTATTATTATTATTGCATCGAGTCCAAATGCTATTTCTAAAATTAGAAACATGCATAAGCCGGGCCTGTACTCTGTGGTTCACTCGGCATACTTCCCCTGACACTTTTGTTATTTTGAGTGCATGTATGGCAAATATAGCTACACGTAGTGCACTATAGGTACCGGAATGGTGCACTCAGAATGGTCAACCCATCATGTCTCTGAAGAGAAGTGAAGAAGACAGAAGTTAGTTAAGTACAAATGTGGCTCTCCTATGTTTGATAGTCAAAAAATGTGGCTTTTCACTGTACAGACTTAAAATGCTTCAAGATATTTTTATCTATAGCCTGGTGTTGATGTCTGTATTACTCAGGTGCGCAGGTGCAGTAAAATATGGAAGCAAACTTTATTTGTTAAGAGTGCTAGTAGGTGCCATTCATTTCAAAAGCATAAGAAATATATGCTTTCATTACATCATTCTTTAATTTCAGACCCACTCTCAGATCTCAACACTAGCTGAAAGTAATTTCAAACTAAATAACTACCCCATATGGCATTCATATGAATATGGTGAAGGCAGTTTGAACACTATGACAAAATCGCTCTTTCCCCGGGGCTTGGTCACAGTGGTAACATACTCACAATGACAATCGTATCGAATTAAGTACAATTTAATTTGTCCTCTTAGAAGCAGCATATTAAGCATCAGAATACAACAGATGTTTTCAGACATGACCAGAACTCCACGAAATGGGATCTGGAGTTGTGGACATAAACTCAAAAACAAACCCTCCTGTTGCTCCCTACAGCATCATGAAACCAACCTCTACAACACTGAACAAAAAGGCAGTAGTTGTTGAGTGATTTGAGTCTGGAGCCACACTGTTACTGTGCCTGAAATATTAACCTTTCATGTGTACGTCTGTATATAGAAAGAAGGATTTTTGCTCTACCAGACTAAATATAAAAAAAATCCACATGTTCCGTAACCCCCACACCACAGGATGATGCTGTATTTTCCAGGGGTTTGTGATATGGTATGACCCCAAACTCCTGCAAACCAACTCCACTAACTCTCTGCTGAACATCCAAGGACAGCTGACAAAGACCCAGCCACCATCGGAACATTGTCAGTGAATCAACTGTGAGCAGTAGTTTGTGTAGAGCCTTGCAGAGTCATGTGTACAGCCGTGCTCCTTTGTCACTGGTACGGGAGCCATGTCATTGTAAATACAGCACGTTACCATGTGTAAATCTTACTAACATTGCTTAAATTAACATTATAGACAAGACTAGTGAATCAAACGTCACACAATAATGACAACCTGCAACCTATAGAAAAAGTATACTTCAATTAATGGAGAAATTTAAAAAAATCAGTTTTCACGATTGTTCCTTGCATCTGTCAATCAACAGCATATGCATTTATTGCAAGTATAGAGTTTATTAATACAGTAAACGTACTGTAGATGCAGATGTCTTAAAACAGACAAGAGTAACAACTTCACGACAGTAGATTCCATTAGGTGATGTCTTGTCTGCAGTGTTCACGTCCTAGAATAAACATCACAACACTGAGTTTTCTCTCATCGGCTGTGCTGCAGTTCCACCCTTTCTACTAAGAAACAGTCCTTGAGCTGTCGGACACGGTGTCTTCTGCTGCACAGTCTGATGCAGGTAGCCATTGTAGAAGTCAGCTGCTGTCAGTCTTTTTTTCAGGAGCACTGCCTTGAAACCCACCCAGCCGTCCTGGAACAAGGTAAAACACGTGTAAACACCAATGACTAATATCAGGATGACATACAGGAAAAACTTGATAGTGGAGTAGAGAGGGACAGGTTTGTGTCATTATGAGTATTGACAAATTTGGACAGAGTTGAACTGACCTTACAGCAGACAGCTAAAGTATTGGACTCCCTCTGATACGTCACTGAGCCGGGAACTGGTTTCCTCTTTTGATCTGCAAACAACATGCGAGTGATATATGACAGCTCAGGGTCACATGTTTATGTCATGGCACGGGCCAACAGCAAATACACACACTTGCATTTGAATGTCAATGCCTCCCGGCCTTGCACCGTCCGTGTTCCACATCAAACACACACAGCATTCTTCTAGTGCACTTCAATGACCTCATGGTTTGTTGTCTCAGGAATGTTTGAAACACCTTCAGAGGAATTCTTTTATTTTCCCCCCACAGGCTAGGGAATCAAATTCAACTACATTCTATATTTCAAGCTTCTTGATTGCATGTTTCTTACTGCAGTGGTCTATAGGATTCCAGATGATTGCTGTCCTAAAGATTTTTCAAATTGTATTGTTATTATTAGCTCAACAAATTTGCTTCTTCTTTGTCCCGGAGATATGTGTTTGAAATGTTTCACCATTCAGTAACCTGATACAGCACACAGGAAGAAAAATATATCCACTACTTAAAGAACCCCCACCTCTACAAACTGTGCTACTCAATTCTACTGTGGCAACATCCTCTAATGCACATACAGTGCTGATTTCACTGACGCAGACACTTGTGTTCCACAACACACAATAGTTAACTAATTTGCAGTCTCTAATGGGTTATGATAATTTTCAGGTTCTATGTAGGGAACAGAAGGTAAATATGAAAAAATATGGGAGAGAAAATGTATCTCTCTGATAAGAGTCTTATGAACCGATTAAGGTCCCTTGCCACACAAGTTGCATTGGCCAACTCACACACATTCATACAGAAGGAGTATGCATAATGTTATCCTTTTTTAATCCTTCCTTTAAATGTAATGCTTTCGAAAATAAAGAATTAAAAAAAGGAATAAAAATGGTTTTATCAAACCTACCTGATAATGAAATGTGACATTTTCCTACAAATTCAAGAAGTTTTATTGTCCTGCCCATCCACATGGTCCTCAATGGAATCTGATGGTAGAGAGGAGAGAATTGTTACAGTGACACAAATGAACTCCTTGCTCTATATTACCACCAGGAGTGATACATTAGAGCTCTTCACAGAGCTGCTGAATCATTTACTAAGGAACTGAGAAAACATTAAATGGTCCCATGAAAGTTCTCCTTACTCGTGATCCGATTGCACGATACAGACGGTCGATTTGGTCACACGTCTGTTCCTCCCACACCATCCAGCTCATAGAGCCACTGACTTTTGGGGCTGTTGGAGGAAATACATTTTGAATTGGAATCATTTCTCTTGAAAGATGTTTGGTAAAACTGTATCTATGTTGTTACGGTCTACATACCAAAAGTTGCACCTGTCTGGCTTTGTTCCGTTTTATGTGCCATTCTCTCAGAGAGTGTCATCAACGTATCGATGAGCTGCATCAAAAATACAAATTAAGCAACTCTATAACCATCCTGTTAGTAAGAGGAAAAAGTCCTGTTCGAATTATTTTCCAATTACTCACCAGATGGGCTCCCTTTTCAGCTAGGACAGCTCCAAGCTCCTCAGCAGTGCAGTTTTCAGGGACCTGATGGAGCTCCTGGTTTAGAATGGGTCCCACATCAAACCTGGGATGTGAAGATGTTTTTATGCCATTTAAGGGGAAAAAAGGATCAGGAGGTAAGGCTGAGAGCTTTTCCCTCTGGTTTACCTGTGAGGGCGGATCTGCATGACGGTGACTCCAGTCACAGTGTCACCATGCAAAATGGTGTGGAAGACGGGTGCTGGACCTCGCCACCGGGGCAGTAGGCTGGGGTGAACGTTCAGAATCCCACTGCAAAGAAAAAGCATTTTCACAGTGAGAAAGAAATTCAAACATATCCTTGATTAAAGCTAGAATATGTTCTAAAGCTAATAATTTGTACATAATCTTACAATATTAAAACCAGTATTATGTTTGCTAATGCAGATAGTGGATTGTTAAAAAGCACATTGAGCTGGATTTGTGTTACTTTTATCAGATGATGTCACATTATAAAATAACGATTTTCTACCCACAACGTCAAATATTCAGAATGACAGCTGTTGATATGTAATCATTATGGTCTTTTATTAAATTGCTACTGAATGTTTAAATGGTTGATATCATAAATATTAGATGCTATAACGTAGTATAAGTATATACAGTGTGTGTGTGTGTGTGTGTGTGTGTGTGTGTGTGTGTGTGTGTGTGTGTGTGTGTGTGTGTGTGTGTGTGTGTGTGTGTGTGTGTGTGTGTGTGTGTGTGTGTGTGTGTGTATGTAGTCTAGTTAGGGACATCAGAATTGGGAAAACAACTTTCTCTCATCTGTAACTTTTAGTGTAATCAATATATACATAATATATCAATATATAAGCGATATTACTGATGATACAGTAGAGCTTTTATTCTTAACACATTTACTCAATTTAATTGTGTTCTTATGTTTTACTGTTCAGAGAGGTCTGTACAAAAAACAAACTGGAAATGCTAATGTGAATGCAGATCATTTTAACACAAAAACTGTGTTCTAAAATTTAGATGGCTCAGTGTGGACATGTAGTTTGAGATCTATGTCATTGTTGAGTAGTGTTGTCATAATTACATCAATGGTCGGAAATACACAAATAAAACCACCGTTTTGAGTAAGCTTGAATATTGACTTCAACAGCACAGCAACAGTCCAAACAAACCACTGAGGGATAACAAACAAGTACTCACTGTGGAAACTTGTTGATGAGCTTCTCGTTGAGTAAACAGCCGAAAGACACCACCACCCCAACATCAAACCGTCCGTCCACATTCTCCGGGGGCCATCTGTGGACCTGGAGGTGGTTCTGTTGAGCAAACCTTGTCACTGGGACATCACCAGACAGAGTGACAACCTCAAGGGACTCCACTATATTTTCACTTGAGCTCCTACAAATAGAACATGGAGGTTAATTATTATTATACATTCATACTCCTGGACTTTTTAAAGCTCCTTTATCTGATGTCTTCCAAGATTGTATCAATTAATTATTTAATTAGTTTGAAGTGCTGTTTCGATTATTGTTTGTTTGTAGAGCTGTTTTGTTGTTGTAAATATTTCTTAGTGCTCAGATCTCTCTTGAAAAATAGATCTCAATCTCCACCACACTGACTGATGAAATTAACATTAAATAACATAAACAAATATATTAACACTTTTAACCAAAACTTTGGTGAGATTGGGAGAAAGATTATAATATGATTCCAACTATTTGGATAAAACAAAGGAAAATGGGCTTTCAGGATTACTCAACCAAACTTTAAAAATGTAATATTGTCTGAGCACAAGTAAGTGTACAATAGTTTTATCTAACAGTATCAGCCTAAAGTCCTTCATCAAACAGGTAATTACACAATCGACATAATTGTATAATAATAAGTCTTTTGAAGATTAATCAGAAAAGCAATGAATCTACTCTAAATAATGAATATCTATAATTCCAGTGTACTTGTGTACCCTTGTTTAAACAGACATGGTAATGCACTAATCTGCACTGTTACTCTGTCGGATCTGACACTGCAGGTTGTGTTGAAGGCCTCCTGTGTGAGATGTGATTCTCACCTGCTGGCTGTGAGGAGTTTCAGAGACTCCAAAGCAAAGTGATCAGAACCAAAGAACAGGAGTTTCCACGGAGGTCCTGATGTTGACATACATCTGTAGACCCTCCGCTGCCTCCCCTCAACTCCTCCTCTCAACCCGGTGGGTGCACAGCAGAGATGGAGGATCTTCAGGACCGCTCCTGTTCTTCTGCTGTTCGGCCACATGCTCACACCAGCTGCTGCTTCCGTTCATAAAACATCATGAGTCCAAAAAGTCATTGATGACACCGAGGAAGGTTCGGTAGCAGAAGTGGATTTGCCCTAAGTGTGTCCACATCGGGCGCTGCCATGTTTTCCACAAACACTTCCGCCTCTGTCTTCTTCGTGAGCGATCCCTGGCAGTAGACAAACAATATTACTGCCACCATCTGGATAAACTGAACACTGAACTAGTATTCATGAATTAGTCTTATTTTAGGTAAAAAAAACTAAATTAATATGAAATTAACAGTTTCTTTCTGGTTAAAGATCGGGGGAGATGATAGAAATTCCACCATAAACATTTTACATCACAGTTTAATTGATAATCTATGACAATATTTTCTCTTCTTAGTTTAATTTAGACACAGTTTGGTGTAAACTTACGTTCTTTTTGTATTTTGAATGTTAAGTCATGGTTCTATCAGTAAATCTGCTGGTTTAACCTATTTAACCACTCACGTTGATGTAATCTACTGAAAACAACAAGAACAATATAGCAATCATCGTCATCATTAGAATTATTACAACAATGATAATTGGAGGAGAAGAATATAGATTAGAAAACAAGCCCTAGTCCTTTTTATTTTAACTTTAATATTATAACCTTATTTTATGATTCATAAACTTTCTTTCTTGCCTTACAGTATTTTGGTTTCATGTTTATTTGTCTCCTGCTTACCATGCTTCGTGTTTTTTTTCTTGTCCCAATTTCATTATTTGTCACAGTTACAACGACAAGTGTTGGACGAGAAAGACAGGTCAGCTCAACAGCCCAATAAAATGCAACCGAGAGAAGAAACTTTAAATCACGTCAGTTTACATAAAGTAAAAGATGTCAAAAAACTAAAAAACAAGTGCAATCCTATGAATATTAGAGGAATTATAAGAAGAAAACCCAAGTGACAAGTGTATACTGTGTATATAGTTATTGCAGATTTTCCAGAGGTGAGTAAACAAACAGTGCTAACAGGCAGGAATATGCAGACGATGTATCTATTTACACAGCTGCACCTGTTCCTCTTCTAATATGCAGTATCTTGATCTTATTGTCATATTGTTGGGACATTTGAAAATTGTTCAAAAATAAAAAAGGGTGAAGTTCCTGACTTAAGAATGGCGTGCTGGCGTCAGGTTGCTTATAAGGAAATCCCCAAAAATATATATGTCTATGTTACATATTTTTTTGCATTAACTGTGCCCACCTGGGCTTTTGAGTTTCATAAGTGTCGTTGGGTCTAGAACAGTCAACATGTGTACAAATGCTCAGCTATATACATCCTGGCCACAGTGGAGCTGAGGCCACGCCTGGTCTGTGATGTGCTGCTCGCTGAGAGCGGACCGTGAAGGCACCGTGAATGTGGGTCACATGACAGGCCAGCCTCTCCGACTGATCTGATACACAGCTAATAATCATGGTGAGCACCTTCCTAACACTGTTTCCTTCTGTTGTCGTGTTTGCTCCTGGGTCAGGTCCGTGTTCAGTGTGGTGAGTGGAACAACCACACTCCGCTGTGTGAGGCGGAACTCAAATTGGACAAGAAAGTCAGCGCTGCTGTGGCCTAACGTCAGACAGCGGCTAGCCAGGCTAACAAGCTACCAACTGGCCGCGGCTAGTCGTCTCTCGCTAATGTTCATTTAAACCACGTTATAATTACGAAAAATGCCATTGTGTCATCTCCATTTAACGTATCGGGTCAGACGAGCTTCTATTTTATAGCCTCGGAGATATCCCGGACGGAGCAGGTGACAGCTAGCTGTTGTTTAGCATGTTCTTCCGCTTTGCTGTGTCATATGTTACAGTCGCTATATGTTGTGGCCTGAACTCAACAAAAACAAAGTGGAAACGGTGTCTGGTGGTTCACAGCGGCGCCAGGTCCGCCAGCCCGCGGGAGCACAACACCTTTATATTTCAGACATATTTACGCACCGACACACGCACGACTGTATTTAGCGCAGACTCGCCCGAGCGACACTCAAACACTGTGGTTAGTTTCTAAATGTGTCCCGTTGTCATGTGGAAGTTAATGGACAAGCTGAGCTCGGGGTTAGTTTGGTGCAGTCTGGGTTTTATTTATGTTGTAATACAGGACATGTCCACTTACACTGGTAGTAGGCTACACCATATAAAGCCTCAGCAAACTGGTGTATGTCATTAAAAAGTCATTAGAGATACTGCACTTGAATGTGCTTTTTGAGCTGTAGCTAATTTTGATGACTATTAAAAACATAAATGCCTATATTAATATCACATTAAAGGGATAGTTAACTCAAAAATTTAGATTAACTCATTATCTACTCACCAGTATGCCGATGCAGGGTTGGGTGGAGTGTTTGAGTCAACAGAACCCTTTTGGAGTTTCAGGGGTAACTCCAAAAGTGCTGCCGAATCCAATACAATTGAAGTAAATGGTGACCACTTCTTCAAACGTAAAAAACAACAGTAAATAACATAAAAGGCCTCCATACTGCTCCTGTGATGTCATCCAAGTGTCCTTAACCCCCGATATTCATATTCAACTCGACAGGACGTCATTTACACCATGTTTTTAGCCTGAATATCTGCTGTGATACACGCACCACCACAGCTCCAGAGGAGGTTAACAGCGGACAATGAATGCTCGGCCCCGTGCGTAGGCTACGTTGCGTAGCTTTGACACAGAAGCAATAATTGGACTTTACATTGATTCAACCATTTGGGACGTCTCTAATTCATGATATTTACTTATCTATATTTTAAAAAGTTGACACCCACGCTGGTGGGTGGCCCCCTGACGCCAGAGACTGTTCGTGAGTGGGAACATGGAGAACTGCACAAATTTTCACATCTATGTTGACACTAAACCTTTAAACCACCACATCGTCTTCCCTTTGAAGACTTCCCCATCCTCTCCTGCCAATGACTGTCTCTCTCTCACACACCGTTTGAACCGCTGGCTCAGGACCACCACGCCCCTGAGACATGGTTTAGCCCCGGCTGTTTCTCAACGACTGTGATCTTGGCCATCAGGAAACTCTGGAATGCGAAAAGCCTTTACCTCATACCCCTTCTGTCACAAAAGTGTTTAGTCTGCTACTGGAGTCTTAGACAACCTAGATAACTTAGCTTTAGCAAGCTATGGTATATTGCATGTCAGGTTGTGTGAGAGCAAGAGCTGAGGATATATGGGCCTGTCACAGCAGTGTCTTAGCCCCGCCTCCCTGCCTCCTTGCAGTGAATTATAAAGGCTTTTTTTTTATTTCCAGGAAGAAAAACTTCAGCCAAAAGGTTGAAGTTACACTTCAAACTTTGAAGTTTGTGTGGATCTTATTATAATGTCTCCAGAATGAGAACTGTGATATCGATGAAGTCCTCTCACCTTTTTGTTCATAATATTTTTCTTTTCCAGTCATAATGCTTATGAAGAAATAACATTATGATGAAGTGCTGTTTTCCTGATCAATGTCACAGAACAAAATATATTTTAATATGTAGAACATCTAAGATTTAAAGAAGTTGTGTTTCTCTCTTCCAGCCGACCACGCAGTCTCCCCAGGATGAGCAGGAGAAGCTTCTGGATGAAGCTGTGCAGGCTGTCAAGGTCCAGTCTTTCCAGATGAAGCGATGTCTGGTAGGGGCGACTTCAGTCTGTTACAATCATTGTCATGGTGGTGATAATTTGTGATGAGCTGATCAACCTTTGGAACCCCTTTTGCTGAGGGGAAACCACTGCCATTTTCCATTTCATGTATTCGATGTCTTCAGGAGAATTGATTTCCTCGTCATATGTGTCATATTGTCATATTGTCGTCACCCTGCAAGTCTATATTTGAGTCATTCAGTCTGCTGAGGAGTTAGGTTAAGGATGGGGTTAGGGTTCTGTCAATTTTTGTGAGCTAAGTTCTAGATCAATGCATTTCCAATTCCTAATTTTAAACAAAAGTAATATTGTCTGATCGCTAAGATACATTTTAGAGATGACGTTTGTTCATTCTGTTGGATATCTATTTCAAAGCGTATTGAGACTACTGTGGATGACCTAACTAAGATATTCCTGGGTGGGTAGCTAAAATAAGATTCACTTGTTAAATGGACACTGTCCACAATTTCTAATGATATTCATACCAAGGGAGAAAGAGAGGTTACAGTTAATACTTGTCATACACTTGATATTATGCTATATATCTATTTGTTCATAGCTTGACTCTTTGTTTGCAGGACAAGAACAAGCTGATGGATGCTCTGAAGCATGCCTCTAACATGCTGGGGGAGCTGAGGACCTCAATGCTCTCTCCAAAGAGCTACTATGAGCTCTGTATCCTTTGCAGTTGTGGATGAAGACAGATACTACACTTTGTAATGATGTTTTTTTTGTTCACTTTAGAAAGTTGTTTTTTTCACAGCATTATTAATGTGGAATCTTCTCTAACAAGATATGAGGGACATACACCCAGGTCCAGGGTTTCCCCCAGAAAACTTGCTAAGCCTGGTGGTAGGGCTGCTAGAAGGCACCCGCGGGGGGGGGGGGTTGAGTCTGATTTTGAGCTGGACACCATTGTTTCTTATACTCTAAACATGTTGCACTTTGTTTAATATGCACACCTAACTTTTTTATTTTGAAAAGGGGTTAAATAGATACTTTGATATCTTTTTGAGTTGCACTGCTGACTTAACTTATAAGCCCTCTTTTTTATTTATTTTTATCACGTTGGAGTTGCTAGTTTAAACCTACAGTTTTGAGCCTTTGTTTACATTTTTTTTTGTGCTGCATTAACATAGCAGTCAGGCCTCTTATTTCAGAAACAATGAACCGTAACAGTTTGGTTACCAATAAAAGGTAAGCCTACTACTTCTTTGCTTTCAGCCAGCTACTCAAACAGACAAGCAACAAAATAACAAACAAACAAAATACACAGGCAAGTGTCGGCCTACTTTGAAATAAATTAAACACAGAACTTTGTAGGGCTATTTGAGTCCTCCTCATATTTGTGGAAAATGTATGAAATAAGAAGTACCCTATTTTTAAATAAATAAAACCAAATAGCTGCAGCCTAATCGTGTAACGGACTAGGTTTATGTTTATGTTTGGTTTTGACTTATGTTCAGTAAAACACTGTGTTGAAGGAGCGTTCTGATGTCTGAGGGTCAGTGAAGGTGACGCATGTTCAGTAAAACACTGTGTTGAAGGAGCGTTCTGATGTCCGAGAGTCAGTGAATGGGTCTGGGTGGGACATGTGACTGTTTGGACCAATAGGATGGTTGCTTGGGGATCGGGGCCATAGATATATATAAAGACTAGATATCTCGCTCGACGGAGCCGGACGTCACCACATGGCGGCCATCTTGTTGCGGGAGGCTCTCTCACCCATAACATTGTGTTGGTAGTTGTAAATAACCATAACTTGCTCAATTTTCAACCGATTTTGAAACGGTCTGGTTTGTTATAAACGTCAGAGATGTAGTTATGACACTGCATAAATTATTAATTTTTTTTAGAAAATAACACAATTATTCATAAGTACACAGTGTCATATCTACATCTCTGACGTTTATAACAAACCAGACCGTTTCAAAATCGGTTGAAAATTGAGCAAGTTATGGTTATTTACCACTACCAACACAATGTTATGGGTGAGAGAGCCTCCCGCAACAAGATGGCCGCCATGTGGTGACGTGCGTCTCCGTTGGCCGGCAACGCGGCCGAGATATCTAGTGTTCATATCTGTGATCGGGGCCATGTCTGTGATCGGGGCTCAATGAGGAAGTGAAGTGTTGTTGATGTGCGCGAGTGACGGGGGGGGGTGGGGGGGGAAGCCTGGCGGCCCGCCAGGCCTATACAGCACTGGGGGAAACCCTGCAGGTCTGATCAGCCTCTGGTGGGCCGGCCTTAGAAGAGGGTATCTTGTGATTAAAAGGCAGAAACAGCTGATGACGCTATTGTACACAACTAAAGATATGTCCCCAACATCTGCTCATATTTTTTAGACTGAGCCCTGCAGGAACAACCACTAGATTCTCAATTGTGAGAAATGGGAGTTTACAATTAGAAATGAACCTCTTTCTCATGTTTCGGACCATATTGAGGTCGGAACGTCTGTAAATTATGTCTGTATGTAAATTACGTGCTCAGCACAACACTAACACACCCGAAGTAGCCAAAACTCAAAGATACTTTTTAGGTTTATGGGTGAATGCAACATACAGGGAATCACTCTTGCACTGTGTCAATGCAGTAAGAGTAGTGTGAGCAGCATATTAGTGCAGTATTGCCTGTTAAAATGAATTGTTCCTGGTCCCTAACAGTCTTTTCAGATATGGCCATCTCTGACGAACTCCACTACCTGGAGGTTTATTTGACTGATGAGTTTGCTAAGGGACGCAAGGTAGCAGATCTGTATGAGTTGGTCCAGTATGCAGGGAACATCATCCCCAGACTGTGAGTATCACCTGAACTGACCTACCATCAATCAGAAAGTAGCTACAGATATTTAAATATATACAGGCCTTGCAGTCTGTGTTCTGACTGTGACTCTCTGAGCCTCTACTCAAACACTGATGTGAAACAATGAATATCAGGGTTTAGCATTGAGTTTTTATTTTTATGTACTTTCGTGACCTGTGATTATTTACCTGAATGGGGCTACTGTCACTATCAGCTTCTATTGACACACTAGCAATGTTCACATAAAGCTTGCCTTACTCTTTGACTATTGAAGGCCATTACATGATGAACAAATTAAAGTCAGACAAATTGAAATACAAATATTTAAAGCAGAAAAAACAACTTATAGTTAACCGTTAACAGTTCAGAATGGTGACTTATGAAATGTGTCTCTTTTGTCACCAAGCAAACATGATCTACTAGTCAGCAAAGGAAACCTTGGATTATCCTAAATAATTAACATTAATTGTAATATTATATTTTAATATTATTATTTAAAATGTAGTAAATAAATTATAATATTAAATTTTCTTGGTTGTTGGGAGGGATGATTTCATAATGGTCAATATGCTAATAAAATTATTATTGACCACACTACCTCTGTTCATTTTGATCTGTATGTATTCATTTATAATGCAATTTTATATATTTGAACTAGTAATGTAATTATTTTTGGTAATATATAATATATTATATTGTACTGTATTTGGATGCATGTGCTTTGTCAGAAGGGGCCACAGTAATGCTGTCTCAACACAGTAGTACAGAACTAATTGAGTAGAAATTAAATAATGTAAATGATCAGTCAAAAAAAGGAAAGTTAATAGGTAGATTCAGAAATAAAACAGCATCACCCAGTCAGGAATAAAGATTAATCTCACTGAGGCATGATGTGGTTTAGAGGAAAGGAATCCACTTTCTACCACTTGGTGTTTCAAACCAAAACAACAATTAATGAAATACTACTTAACTTAAGCCAAATATCCTAAACAAGCAAATAGACAAACTAGTCCAAATAAAGTAAATGTCATTTTTAATATGTCATTATAAATAAGCTATCCCAATCAGATAATTAATGAATATTAGTAAAACTAGCGCGAAGTTCACACCTGACGCTGAAGCACCGCACAGCCGCCTGGCTGTTCACACCGGACGCTCATTTCTCCGCGTTCGTCAGCCTGTGATTCTGCTTTCTCCGCTGGTTGTTGTAGGCTCGGTTCAATGTAGGTGTTCAGGGGTGAATGATGATGGTCTTCACAGCCCCCCCACCACCCCTCTCTTTCTCTCTCTGTCTGTCTGCTTGTAGTGGATGGGCAGATGGGGAAATTTCATCATGTGGGAGAAAAAATCTGGGAAATTGAAACTCTGACCTGATGCTGAAAACATCGGTGCAGAGCACGAGTGTATACCTCCATGTCTTCACTTGCCTCATACTGGTGTAGGATCCAGGTTCATACTACGGAAAAATTAACATTTTATCAGATCAAGACTCTTTGCTTTGCCCTTCTCTCCCCAGGTACCTGTTAATCACGGTGGGTGTGGTGTACGTTCGCTCCTTCCCCCAGTCTCGTAAGGACATCTTGAAGGACCTGGTCGAGATGTGTCGTGGTGTTCAGCACCCCCTCAGAGGTCTTTTCCTCAGAAACTACCTGTTGCAGTGCACCCGCAATATCTTGCCGGATGATGGAGAGCAGCCAGAGTAAGCCAGTCAAGCCTTTTTTCTTTGTATCTCCCATCGCTTCTCAGAGTATGTTGTCCTGGTCTGACCACCCCTTTGGTTACTTTTGGTTTGCATTTAAGTTAAGGTTGTTTCAATCAGGACTTTGTGGGCCGATCACTAATCAGTGAACGTTTGGAGAAGTATCTGGAAAAGGGTCTTTGGCCCTGTTTACGCCTGATTAACATGCGTCTTGGGGAATCCAATTGACCACATACAATATATCTATTTAGCCCACTCTATGTGCAAATATACACTACAGAGCTGACCATTATTACTGTCAATTTCTTCCATTTAGTTTTTTCAATTCAGCACCACATTAAACTCCTGTATCAGACTGTGTCTTTGACACATGCTTCACCTGCGCTATCAGCAGTGGCAGGACGGACGCTGTGCACGATTTTATAACTGAACTGTATGAGCAGGACACATACTTGAAATTCCTCTGACTGTGATGTAATCTGATGTTTTCACATCACAGATAAATGATGAAGAAAGGCATTAATACCACAGATGAGAAGAGAAGCAAGATGCTTTACTCTCATGCCATCTCTTTTCTAACATCCTGAATGCTGCACATGGTTGGTGGTGTAAGAGTAGTCAGCATTTTTTCCTCACAGCAAGAATGTCCTGTATGTTGGAAACTCCCCCCCACTAATTCCCCCTTAAATCAAATTGTCAGATTTGACATTTTTGTTGAAGCTCAGTTTAAACAAATCCATCATGTTAATTAAAGCTGGAGATAATTACAGGTTCGAAGCTCATTGCTTGACATTCATGCATTCATCAATTTTACAGTTGTTATCAGAAAAATGGAATAATAAAGATAACTTACTAACAGGAAAATAACACTCAACAAAACAAAGGTCTCAAACTAGAAGATTTTTGAGCTACCAGGACACCTCTTGAACTCTGTGTCTCCTGTTTTCACAGTCTGAATAACGCATATAAAAAAAACTCTTATGATTCTAATAAACGAGAAAAGGTGTCATTAGATTTGAGAACAAACAATCCTAAAGAATGGTGATTTTTGTGAATGTTTCATTTTGTCCAGTTTATACATGGAAACTGTGCTCCCCTCGTAATGTCAGACCTGGGAGGGGAATTTACTGCCAAGTGTCAAGTGGACAGGTCCAGGCAGGCACAGATCAACTTTCACAGGGTCCCCACCCTGTAGGCCCTCCACCTGCAGGGATAAGAATTGGGCACCAGGGACATGGTTGCACCGATCCCTGACAGGGGATACTAGTGCGTGTGATGTGAAATATCACCTCTCTGTGGGGGAGAGTAGGAGTCGGAGAGGGAGCAGTACCAAGGAGATATAGACCTGACCTGCACACAGGTCTACGGTGAAGCATCAGAGTAAAAACACTACATTAGAGATCTGTAATGTGGTAAAAATATCATTATGAAACTGTTGTGAGACAAATATAGTGTACATGCACATAATAGTTAAGCACTCAAATGATGCTTTTCATTTTACAAGCTTCCTTGTAATAAACTGTCTTTACTCCACAGGGGATCAGAGGAGATGACTGGTGATATCAATGACTCTATTGACTTTGTCCTGCTAAACTTTGCGGAAATGAACAAGTTGTGGGTCCGAATGCAGCATCAGGGTCACAGCCGAGACAGAGAAAAGAGGGAAAAGGAACGACAAGAACTTAGGATTCTGGTTGGCACCAACCTAGTTCGCCTTAGCCAGCTGGAGGGTGTCAATGTGGACAAGTACAAACAGGTATGTGTTTGCTGTAACACTTAACTAAAACAGGAGCTTTCAGTTTGAGTCTGGATGGTGAAAATGACCAAAATGTGAACTGCTGCACAGGGGATCCAAATCAAATTGTGGAAGTCCCAGCTCTGAGACGAGCTCTGCATCACAGCAGCCTGAGTTAGTGTTAAGTTTGTAGACTGACACAACAAGCTGCTTCACAGCTGTGTATTGCATAGATCCTGCTTCAGAATTACTACATTGGTAGGTTAAATAGGTTCATTTTGTGTTCCTAGATGAGTTCTTCATCAGTTTACCAAAATACATTGACAGTTTGTTCTACAGCCACTCCACTCTGAAATATTGTTTTTGTGACTGAAAGGGAAAATCTACTGCACTTTTGTATGTGATTTGATAGGGAAGTTACGTGTGAATTGTATATTAGCACTTAGTTTCATGAATAAGCCAGGCTTATTTATTGTTACTTGTATCTTGTTACATAATGTACAATTACAAAACTATGTGGGTAAATTGATATCTCTCTGTTTTCCCTCTGCACAGATTGTTCTTGCTGGAGTGCTGGAGCAGGTTGTGAACTGCAGAGACCCGTTGGCTCAGGAGTATCTAATGGAGTGCATCATTCAGGTACTAACCCTCTGTGATGATGCCACCATTGACCTTATTGAACTGATCTGTTTCTGGCCATGATGTGGACTTGACCAATCTACATTCAATACAGTTGTTACACTCACTATCACATGAACGTGAGTGATCCCAGCAGCCTGCTGACTTCTTCAAACACTGGCCTCATGTTTCTTGTAGAAATTGTAGAAATTATCCCAGTGGATACAACACATTTGATAGGCATTTGGTAGTTATTGTATCTGGATTGGACTCGATACAACCACAGGGACAGACGTCTCATATTAATGGATCAATTTATTTTCATCCTGTCTGAACTGTAGTCCCTGTAGTTGGAAAGTTTATGCAAGTGTCTGATTTCATGTCAGTGCAAATGTTATGTTAATTTAAAGACAAATTATCGGCTACAAAATTAGGGATGCACCGATCCGATATTTGTATCGGTATCGGTACCGATATTGAAGAAATTTCTAGATCGGGTATCGGTGACAATGGGCCGATCCATATCGGCTGATCTATTCAGTGTAATTCTATGCTGTACGCTGTGAGTGACGTCATACGCAAGCAACACGCCGTGCGGAGCCGACAGTGTCCGGCGCCTCTCCCCGCGGCCCCGGTGCGAGCCGAGCCGCCTCCACCGGGGCCGCGGGGCTCCCCGGAGCCGGGCTGCCGGCTGCTGGTGCTGCTGCCCCGGGACCGGGACCCGGACCGGGAGCCGGAACTTTGCCCACTCCGCCCGCCGCTAGCTTCCGGGGCGGCTGTGAACCCTGGTCCGGCTCCCGCTCCCGCTCCGGCTCCCGGTCCGGCTACCGCTCCCGGTCCGGGTCCCGGTCCCTCCGCCGGCCCGGTGCCGGACGGGTCCCGGTCCGGATCTCCCGCCCTGCTCAGTTTGAACAGAACCGGCGGAGCTGCAAAGTTGGTGAACTCGCCCGCGGGTGACTTAGAACTGGTGCGGACCAGGGGAATCCGACTGTTTAATTAGTATCGGTATCGGATCGGTATCGGTATCGGCCGATACTAAACCTCAGATATCGGTATCGGTATCGGAGGTGAAAAAAGCGGATCGGTGCATCCCTATACAAAATGATATTCAACTAGCCCTTGAATACTAAATACAACTAGAATTATAACATTGTCAGTTTCTTGTTTGAAACTCCAACCTTAATTTTAGTTTCATAGATAATATAAAAGCTCAGCTCCAAAGTTCAGGTCTAAAAAACTCTTGTCTTGTCAGGTTTTTCCCGATGAGTTCCACCTTCAGACCCTGAACCCTTTCCTGCGCTCCTGTGCTGAGCTTCATCAACACGTCAACGTCAAGAACATCATCATCGCCCTCATTGACAGGTACAGTCGGATTCAGTGTAAACCAACTAAGTCAAAAGAATTAGAAACTCTCAAAATACCTTTTTGTTGTCAATATTTGCATTTGCAGCTTTTGTTTAAGCAAAATGAACTAATTCTGCATTAACTGATATGGATTGTTTGTGTCCTTGTAGTGACTGAAAAATACATTCAATATAATATCCAATATAATAGCTGAGCAAAAGACACTAATGGAGAGAAACACACAGTGTAAAATATTGTTTAATATTCCAGTTTAATCTAGCTACAGACCCTTTCCATTATGTCTCAAACATTATATGTATATAAAAGTTTTAATGTATTTTCCTGTAAAAGAGAAATAACCTTTCCTGTAGATTATGTTTTATTATAGTGTCCTGAATCACCAGATGGTAAAATAAGGTGACTGTACATGTTGTTTTACTAAAGAAAAAAGTGGATTTATTATTACTCTATAAAGAAGAATAAACGAGATGACCTATTTGCTCCCTGTTTGTGACCTTAACAGCAGAAATCAACTCAGCTCTAATCTTTTTTTTTTTTTTTTCCAGACTCGCTCTGTTTGCTCATCGAGAAGACGGCCCCGGCATTCCAGCTGAGATCAAACTGTTTGACATCTTCTCTCAACAAGTGGCCACTGTCATTCAGGTAGGTTATATTAGTTTAACCTGATGTGTAAGAAAATATAATTAGTATGTAAGAATATAAAAATGCTGGTTTAAGTCACATTCAGGCAGGATTTATTTCAGAAAAGGTGATTTTTATTTAACATGATTAATAGCCACATGTGTTTTTTCTCCGTCTACTCCACTTTACCTGAATCAACTTTCTGTAACAGTCCCAGTAATAACAATTTATTGCAGTCCCTTCACTCAACTCAAGGACAAGCAGTGGAGGGCCTAATAACTGCACTTTATAAAGGAAAAAAGAACAGGCTTTTTTACATAAGCGTGGGTTTCGGGAAACTGACTCTGTCATGTCCACTGTCATTGTTTTGCTGATGCAGGCTCATCTGTTTGCAATGCACTTTCTTTAGTCATTCGGTAGAATTTAGACAAAGCGCAAAACTAATGTTTAATTTTCCTCGTCTAAGAAGCTACCAGTTTATCTGTATTAGAACGCTGGGCATGATTTAATTTTTTGCCTGAGCAAAGCTCACAGAGCGACAGGAAGTGGGTCAATCTAATTGTCCCATTACTGATCTACATGGGTTTTGAACCTTCAGTCATGTCAGCTCCCTGCAGTATGATAAACCAGCAGAATGTTCTGACTACACTTTCCCTCTCAAGCTCTACTGACTTCAAGTTAAAGTTTCAAACAAATGCTGGACTGACAACGCTGATGCTTGTATTGTATGTTCTACCTCCTTCAGTCTCGCCAGGACATGCCATCAGAGGATGTGGTCTCTCTCCAAGTGTCCCTTATCAATTTGGCCATGAAATGTTACCCTGACCGTGTTGACTATGTAGATAAGGTCCTGGAGAGCACTGTGGAGATATTCAACAAGCTCAACTTGGAACAGTAAGTCTCCATACACTTGAAACACAGGGGTTTAAGAAATGCTACGTATTTGGGCTGTTCTTAATCGTCATGGGGTACCACCATATTACAAGGTCTTATTGGTGGGTTCAAGATTTTTCCATTTATTAATGTTATACAGTCATTCTTCTAAGCTGCAAGGCCTAATATTTGTCAAATAGCAGGGTACGAGAGCAGTATTATTAAAACATAAACTTCTCAAGTAGATGCAAATGCAGTCTTTAGTGAAATAACATATAAAAAACTGGAAGTTATTTCAGTGGGCGTGAGAGTGGAAAATGATCAGGAAGCTGGATACTACCGTGCATACTCTTTATCCCACTTGCAGCATAGCGACCAGCAGTGCAGTGTCAAAGGAGCTCACCAGACTGTTGAAGATCCCAGTGGACACCTACAACAACATCCTGACCGTGTTGCAGCTCAAGCACTTTCCACCTCTCTTCGAGTACTTTGACTACGAGTCACGCAAGACCATGAGCTGCTACGTGCTGAGCAACACGCTGGAATACAACACCACCATTGTGGCCCAGGAACAGGTCAGATTCCAAGCTAACACTACAGCACAAGGATGTCACTCCACTAGTTTGTAGTTTATTAGGTACACTCAGCTAAGAGTAATTAGTGTTGTCACAATACCAAAATTATGACTTCGATACTATACCTGCCAAAATATCACGATACTCGATACTTTCGATACGATACCACCAATACGATACAATACCACAAATACGGTACGATACCACAAATACGATACGATACTGGTATATTTATTTATCATAGTAATAAATAAAACATCTGTAAGGTTCCCTTTTTTACCAGCTTGTTCCTGCCCAGCTTTTTGAACACTTAACAAATGGTATTCATATTAGTATTAGCCTACAGCAAGATATAAATGAAAACTACATGGTGACATCATAGCATTGATTATACACGGCGATGCAGGCCTATTGTCCGTATCTGACTATATGACTTCATAGTTATTTCCACAAGAGTTACATAATTTTACAGATGTGTGTTTGAGGTGAAAAAAAAGTAAAAACATGCCACCTGAGCGAGCGAGTGGGGGCGGGGCCCCTGGGGCGTGTGTGTGTGTGTGTTTTGACACACACACACACACACACACAGGCCCGCTCAGGCCCGCTCCTGGTTTTTTCATGCTGGCCTGATACGATGCTGATTTGACAAATGAACGTGACGTTCCCGTTCAACATATGAACACTGCACTGGGAGCACTGCAGAGGGGCCGAAGAGCCGCGGGATGCAATGCAAACCCCCCCCCCCGCTCCGGAGAAACAACGACTTGTTTTCGTGTTCCGCCGTGAAAGACATGCGGACGTTACAGTCCCGCGTCACATCCCCCCCCTCTCCCGGTGGCGCGCTCCACCTGTTATGTCTCCGCCCGTTGCGCCACACAGTTTGAGAGAGAATCACTGCCAACAAGCCGAGGACAGTCAGCTCGGCCATGTCTCCCCTCCTCGCTGTGAGTGAGGACTGCCTGTTGCATGTGTGAGAGCTGGGTAGCCCCGCCCCTCGCAGTCAATGCATGCAGGCAGCGGGACAGGGAGCGGAGCAGAGAGTGCGCTCTCTTTGCCTGCTATTTTAATAAAGTACCGGTACTAAAAATATGCTAAACCGTATTGTTTTTAACGTAAGGGTACCGCGGTACCTTTCTAGTACCGGTACACCGTGCAACACTAAGAGTAATACAGTCTTACAGACTGGTCTTGAAATGAATCCTACATTCATGAAGGTTATAATATTCTGTTTATGTTGGAACTGTTAGAGAGGCTGAATAATAGAGAAACCTAATTACATTATGAAATATATTTCAACAGCAACAAAACTACACCCTCGAATCATCACTCAAATGCCAATTTAAATCTAATACAATTTAAATAAAGACAGATCATTATACTCAAACTCTGGTTCTTATTTTAAATCACTCCTCACTTACTTTTAGATGAAGGCTTTTTTAAAATAGTAATTCTGTCATTTATCTATTTTCTATTCCTCTGGCATTTTATTTATGTTTTTATTATCAGGTCTCAAGTTCTAGGTTTTGTCTGTTTGTTTTCTACACAACTACTCAAAATTCTTGCATTGGCAAGACCTGAAGCCAGGTTTATGCATGATGGAAAAGGTTAACAGGAGCCTAGACATATACCCAACTGTAGAGAACTATGATTAGATATAGAATCAGATAAATTGGCGAGAACAGGGCATCATTCCCATGTGTTTATTCGGGTTAACTCCTGACTCTGGTCCTCTCCTGCTACTCTGACTCAGTTGAGCTGGTTGATGCCGGCATCTGATACATGAGCTCAGAGTCATTCACTTTCAAAGCCAAAAGCAGTGGGAAAAATGTTGAAAATTAAATCATCTCTCCCTCTCCGATATCTTTAGGTGGATTCCATTTTGACTTTGGCATCGACGCTGATCCAGGACCAGCCAGACCAGCCAGCTGATGATCCTGACCCTGAGGACTTTGCTGAGGAGCAAAGCCTTGTGGGTCGTTTCATCCACCTTCTACATTCTGAAGATCCAGATCAACAGTACCTTGTGAGTCCTCACCATTCCATTTTTTTCTTTTTATCTCATGTAGTAGATTTTCCCACATTCTATTGTGCTGGCCTTTATGTTACTGCTGAATATTTTGGAAGTAATACCATAGTGTTTCCTCTTTTGAAAGTATTTTCCCTCCTTGGTCAATTAAGAGTTTTGAACTGTTAGGAATTAATTGATTGAGGAATTTATAAATTAATTTACTGAATGAAAATGAATGCTAACAGTAGCTGCCCTAAAAGTGTGAAACTGTATTTATAACTTTGAAACTCTACATGCAACTCTATGTTTCATCTTTGTCAAAGTTCTTTAATTTACAAATCCCAAACATGGTTGGCAGACAATAAGTCTGTTTTGTTAATTGAAGGTAACTTTCAGATTTTTTCGGTCAGATTCTGAACACAGCCCGAAAACACTTTGGGGCTGGTGGAAACCAAAGGATTCGCTACACACTCCCTCCTCTGGTGTTCGCTGCCTACCAGCTGGCCTTCAGATACAAGGAAACCTCCTCACTGGTGAGCAAACGACACTGCTCACTACACCTTGCATCGTTATAACTGTACTGTACTGTTATTAAATTATCCCAAATGTGCCTGTCCTCAGGATGACAAGTGGGAAAAAAAGTGTCAGAAGATCTTTTCCTTCGCCCACCAGACCATCAGTGCACTTATCAAGGCTGAGCTTGCTGAGCTGCCTCTTCGACTCTTCTTGCAGGGGGCGCTGGCTGCAGGCGAGATCGGCTTTGAGAACCATGAGACTGTAGCATATGAGTTCATGTCCCAGGTAGTAAAAGACTGTCAGTTCTTTGACTCTGTTGAGAGTTCAGCCTTACATCATGTCCACACAGTGAAAGCAGCCAAAGTATAGGTGTGAAAGTGAACGAAGATTAAACCATGTGTTAGGACCCTTTTGTAAATGAGTTGATACACATAATGGTTTATTTCATGATACATTTCTATATAAAACAACAAACAGTGTCTCCTTTTGGCATTATATTTAAGTGCAGTGGATTAGGGTGAAAGCTACAGTTGCTGTTCCACATTTCTTACAGTAGATACACAGATGTCAGGCACATATTGAATACATAACTTTCCCACTGGCTCCATTGTTCATGCCATTGTTTTATAGACCTTAAACCTACTTTGTTAATTTTTGTATATCAGAAATGATGCCTGCATTCATAAATACAAAGTGTTGGCTCCGTGCTGCAGCAGTGTCACATTACAGGAGGGGGGTTTTGACCAATAAGGCAGAGGATTTGATGTTGTTGGGATGAGTGAAATGTTTGGGGGTTTGTGTAGATATGCATCTCTGAGCAGTTTTATTCAAAAGAGGTTGATTAGCCCAAGGCTGAAAAGCTATTTCTAATTATATTCATTCCAGAGGCAACCATGCCATTTCTGTTATTTATATATATTTTTTGTTTTGTCTCTCTGTTAATCTAAAATACTTATTCTGTAGCTCTCTCCTTTGACCATCCTTTGTCTTATTTGTATTCTTCTTTCTCTCTCTCTCTCCTTCCTCACTGACCCCACCTTTCCCCTTATTTCTCTTATTGCTCAATCCTTCCCCCTCCTCACCAGGCCTTCTCCCTGTATGAGGATGAGATAAGTGACTCCAAAGCCCAGTTGGCAGCCATCACACTAATCATCGGTACCTTTGAGCGAATGCGTTGTTTCAGTGAGGAAAACCACGAGCCACTGAGGACTCAGTGTGCGCTAGCTGCCTCCAAGCTCCTGAAGAAGCCTGACCAGTGCCGAGCCGTCAGCATCTGCGCCCATCTCTTCTGGTCAGGTCGCAGCACTGAAAAAAACGGAGAAGAGGTGTGTTTGAGATATATGCAAAAACAGATCTAAATGTGATTTGCTCATATTGACCAGTTATTTGTTGCTATAAAAACAGTGCTTTATGTCATGATTGACTCAGTTGGTTTGGTGATTTAATTAACTGGAACTTACGCCGGGTTTACACCGGGCGCTGAAGCGACGCGTAAGCGCTAATCCCTAGCGCGCCGGCGCTTGGCTGGTCACACCGGACACCCTTAACTCCGCGGCGGTCATCCTGCGATTCCTCTCCGTGATCACACATACAGCTGATATTTGTCATTAACTGCAACGGCGTCCCAGCATTTGTCCTATTTAATGTTGTCTTTATACAACATGTGCCGAGGATCAAACAGCTCACTGTACTTTTCCACTTCAATTATTAATTTAATGTCATCCATCTTCAAGAACTTCTCCGCTGTTTGCTCCGTTCAATGTCGGGTGTCGAGGGTAAATTACGTATTCTCCGCTCAAGCCTATGGGGAGAGTACGTAGACACGCACCCCCCCTCTCTCTTTTTATCTTTATGACTGCTTGTGTGCTTGTAGTGGGGGCAGAGGGGGACATTTAATAATGTGATCGGTAAAATTGAAAACTGCAGGACAACAGAAGGGGAATACAAACTATGGGATGCATATTTGATCATTTATATCATATAAAATATGTCATCAATATCGTTTAAAATCATTTTTCAGTGCGTTTCCTGCAGCGATACTCTCGCGTCAAGCGGAAAAAATAGACTCGACGCCGAAACGATCGCTGCACTGCGCTCGGCAGCCTTGGCGCAGGGCTGGCTGCCACCGGCACAAAGGATTAACATGGGAGTGGATGGGAGTCAGCTGTTATTTAAGGCATGGCGCTGCGCTTACGCGATGCTTCAGCGCCCGGTGTAAACCCGGTGTTAAGCCCACTGCTCAACACAATGATAACCACGGTGCAGACTGTGGCTACAAATGGCATCAACAGTGAAAGATGGCGGCCCCATAGCTGACATGTTTTGGCTTCCATTTTGTATAATGGGAGAAAGTTGAGACACTTTATCCATTTTTATGTAAAGTCATAGACAAGGCTCTGGCTAACTAGTACTGTTGCACCTTTTAGATACGTGATGGTAAGCGGGTGATGGAGTGTCTAAAGAAAGCCCTGAAGATTGCAAACCAGTGCATGGACCCATCGCTGCAAGTCCAGCTTTTCATCGAAATCCTCAACAGATACGTCTGCTTCTATGAGAGAGAAAACGACGCGGTAGGACACAACAAATGTCAAATTTCCACACCAAAAATAATAAATGTCAACTGTTTTAAACCTCAAAACACATAGACATTTCCTTCTATATAATGTTAATGCAGTCTGTACAAGTTCTGTAAACATCACTTCACACATATAATGTCCTCCATCCTCCAACCATCCAGGTGACTGTCCAGGTATTAAATCAGCTGATCCAAAAGATAAGGGAAGATCTTCCCAATCTGGAGGCAAGTGAGGAAACGGAGCAGATCAACAAACACTTCCACAACACACTGGAGCATCTTCGCCTGCAGAGGGAATCCCCTGAGTCCGAGGGTCCTGCTTATGAGGGCCTGGTCCTTTAAACTAGGCAGGTTGGAAGGATGAGAAGCCCATCCATAGATGTCTCACTATATTATGAGTATACAACTACACACACTCACAAAGACACACAGAGGCGAGGGATAAAAATAAACATCAAGAAATGCTAAAAGAATTCAGCCCTTTATTTTTTTTATTTCATTATTATTCATTTTTTGCATCATTTCCTCCTCACCTTCCCTTAGGAGCAGAACTATTATCTGCAACTGGTTGGAGACGTTACATTTTAAGAAATGTGTGTCAGCAACATTGTACTTAGCTTCGATTTGCAAATGTGGCAAGTCTCAGGCATCATTCCTTTATGAATTCATACTTGACCAATTTATCTTTAACCTGCATCACGTTATTGTTGATAGTAGACTTACTAGCTGTGATAGGTGTATACACTGAGTCATCAACCCCTCACTTGATCACATCTTTCCATACTGAAAGTGAATTTACTAGCTGAGCGTATAAAGGCTACATAGCATTGTAGTTGTGTTACAGCTGTGAAACACGTGAGCTAGTTTCCAAATCTGAATAATGAATAACTCTGGTGTTCTTTCGGAAGGCTGTGTGGCACATTGTAAACAGGATGGCACCGACCAAGTCCAAACAAATTGAATGACAAGAAAACTTTGGCCCTGCAGGAATGACACAGATACTCATATTCCCACTAAAAAAACAGACAAATGTTTCGGAGGGGAGCACCTTTTCATCACATCGTGCTTTGACTGTGGGAACTTATGACCGTTCAGTTAATGACTTTGCCAGCATCCCAGCTGGGCTGCAAGTAAACAACCTAAAGTCTAGTCATTTGTATGTGGGAAATATTTCATATTTTTTCAAAAGATCCTATATCCTCTCACTTCGTAGTAGTGCTTCTTTTTGATTCCATCATAATTGTCTCTCCATATCATGTGTATTAGTTTATATATGGACTTCTCATCAATGAATTGACACGTTCAGAACTGCAGCATGTATTTGCATGCTCTAGTATGCTTGTACCTTAAGGCCCAATTTACTCTACATTGATCCCACCAACTATAATGTCTGACTTTGTCAAAACAAATTTTAGATCTGTGAAATCCTGGGGGAGCTGCAGCAATTCCTAAGGATTGTAGATGCTTGACAACTTGCCATACTGAGTACGTAACCATGTACTGTTTGTGTGTAAAATTTTGGAATTATTTGCTGCAGCATCTGACAGTGTCTGCTGATCTCTCTCTTCTTTTCATTTTTAGCTATTGTTGATTTGTTGAAGACACTCTTCACCAATTTCTCTCCCTTTTTGAATCTGTGTAAACCCACTTGTAAATCAGATAAAGAAGATTAAATAGCAAATATCGTTGTCATTTACTGAAATAAAATTGAAATTAACAATAAATATGTGCATTTTGTTAATTTTACACACAGCATATGAATATAATAAAATCTTATCATTATTAATACATTGACTGGCTGTGATATATTTTGGGCTTTTGTTTTTTCTTGAATTATGATAACATCAAATTTTGTACGCTGAAGGTGAGATTCCAAAAGTTTGTCAACTAACAAAATATGTGTCCCCCTTGGCCTGTTTGTCTGATGACTCGCACAAAACATGTAAACAGTCAATCAGACTGACTCGTGGCATCACATAAAATTGCATTTCAAATCTGACGTGATGTGGTAAACCGTCCACATATTTGTATACTCTACATGCCTGTAGTAAATTGTCGTATAATATAGATTTCATGAGGAAACAAATACGATATCTAAAATCTGCAAGACGATTAGATATAATATGTGGATGCAACCAGAGATGGTACGATATCGTTTAAGAGCAAATTCCTCTTTCTGAACTAAGTGTTAGATGAATGACAACAATTGATGCCTATCCAATTTAATTAATTTGAAGAATGGATGGGGACAAATTGTGAAGGATGAAAATAAGTCAGTTCTAAAAAACAGAAGGTATTGTGTTAAATTTCAACTCTGTGTTGTAAAAACTCAACTGTTATGTTGCCATATTTTACAGTTACTCAAGTTCATTTTGGGGGGAAAATATATCCAACATTGTTACATTTTAATATATTGTTTCCATATTAATTGAACAATTCTCTCACATTTCAACCTGGCTGGTGGTGAGGCCGTCTGTGGTTCTGTCGTTAGATAAGGTTAGAAAGATTCTTGACATCATATTTTAGTTTGTGATAAAATATATTTGAACATATTGAGCAACAAAGTAGCCTAACAGGGCAACTCTAGTCATGTCCTTCTGACCGGCTGTCAGTTTTCTAATCCACCAGATTATTTGACTGAAGCAATGGTGAATTTGCAGCTATAAAAAGAGAGGGTCAGGGGTCAACAGATTATCATAATGTACAAATAAAGTTATTATTATTGTTACTACTGTTTTAAGTCAGAATTCAGACTGAAAACATTTCAGGGGTCTGCCATAGTATTTTACCAGTGAGTGTGACACATTAATACATTAAATTGTTTATTAAATGTCCAAACACTGAACTATGGATTGTAATACTCAGACAGGATTTTACCAGGGATATATTTTTTGATTACATGACCTGTGCTAAGACTTGAGAAAGCAGGCTGTAAATAAACAATTATTAAATAAAATGAATAAATACAGTTTTCTTAAAATTATACCATCAAAGAAGGAAACCAGCAAATAGGCCAAAGTCCCCTAATGGATCTTAAAGCTCTCATAGAGACAACATCTGGGGGAACATTTGCTAAATGTAAATAACAATAACAGCAATAATAATAAAAAAACTAGAGCTGTAAACAAACAACTCCACTCCTGCGTGACAGTGGTAATAGATAGAAGGCATCTTTATGTCTTGCAAAGGTGACGTCTCTCTCTCTCTCTCAGAATTGGGACAATTCCTCAAACCGTGTAAACATTGAGGTGCGGCGAAGGTTCATCCTTCGCCAAAGGAGACGATGTTGACTTAACTCCACTGTGCATTGTCCTATTAACAGTAAACTTCTGTCTCATGATCAGAGTCCAAGCCTGAACATCTCTGTGTCAATATTTCCTCAGGGTCATAGCGCCACCTACTGATCAGTGTGAAAATTAAGTTGTTGTAACATTGTCCAATTGACCCAAAATTGCTCACGCTACATCAGAGCCCCTACTTGAACAGATCTATTAGTCTGTATGTAATAATACTGATGGCGCCACCAACTGGCAACAGGAAATAAGTTTTGTTCTACAACTATCATTCAATTTACATAAAGTTTTCACAGTGTACAATTGATAGTGTTGACCGTAATGAGCAATTAGCAGGCAAGAATCAACATCACGTGACGGACGCAGGAGGGGAAACGTTTATCCTTGCCGCAGTGCGCTAAACGCATGCAATGATTCAAAATGCATGTGCTCGGGCCGTTCAGTGCTGCTTTGCAGTCCTAGAAATTGTCGTTCATTTTTGGTTTTACTGTCGGAGTTTGTTTTTATTTAATTATTAAGTATTTCTTCTTCACTGTCTTAGTACTTTTACCTGTAATGGAATATTACTTTACTGTCCTGGTACTTTTACCTCAGTGAATGATCCGAATTCTTCTTCCACCCTTGGTTAAGTTTATTTTGTTTATCTTATACTTTAGTACTTGTAACAGAGTATTTCTACGGTGCAGTATTAGTACTCTCGTTTCCTCTTCGTCCTCCAGTCCAACAGGGGTCGATGCTGGCTCGCAGCTCGGAGTCTCTGTCTCCTGCCGCTGGCTGTCTCTGTGGTCTCTGTCCCCTCAGAGACTCAGAGAGAAGGGACATGGCCGCCGCGCAGCTGTTGCGGGTGTCGGTACATGAGCGGATCAGCGCTGCCGCTGAAGACTTCCTGCTGCAGGTGGAGGAAGGAGGAGGAAAGGCTCGAGTCCCGGAGCTGAGAGCGATGCTCACCGAGCGGCTCGCTGCGGCGGTGGAGGAGATCCTCGCGGGGCTGGAGGAAGCCTTGGCAGAGTACGAGGAGCGAGTGGAGCGGTCCGAGCGGGAGTTCTGCCGCCAGAGGAGGCTGCTCGAGGCCGCGATGCAGCCCGTAGTCCGGCTGCACAGAGCAGGTCAGTCCCGGGAGGAACGGCTCACACATAGATATATAAAGGCTAGATGTCTCGTTCGACGGAGCCGGACGTCACCACATGGCGGCCATCTTGCTACGGGGCAGCTCGCTCACCCATAAGAAGAAGAAGATACACTTTATTTATCCCACACACAGGGCTGGACTGGGAGAACAAAACGGCCCGGGCATTTTTTGGCTCAGACCGGCCCACATAATTAGCCGAGCACATCTGCCATTAAATTGACGTAACTTATGTCTTCTAAATGTCTTAAAGTAGCTCATATTAAAAGTACTTAAGTATCAAAAGTATCTGGTGTTGAAATGTACTTAAGTATCAAAAGTACAAGAACTAAAATAAAAAATGCAAAGCTCTTTTTATAGTAGGTCTATACAGACACAAAACAACCCAAAATGTTTCTCCTCAAGATTTATCTCAACTGACTGAAAAATTACAACAACAATATGCATATAATGTATAATTTTACCAATTTTGAACCCTAGATGCTGAGGTTCAAATAGTAATGGACCAGTGCATCTAGAGACAACAAAGAATTAACTATAAACAAGTGCCTCTTGTGTCTGCCCAAGAACATTAATAAACCGCAGTATAACCACTAAAACATTCTGTAAATATCACTAAACATGGACCTCTCATCAGTAGCAAGAGTGATACACAATGCCCCTTATGATAACTCAGCAAAGGGAAACCAGATCTAGGCACAAAATAAGACACTATCTCTTATCCTATTCTAGAGGAAGTAAAAGTCGTAACAAGATTTCTGAAGGTGAACCTGCGGAGGGATAGACCAACCCCCCCCGACGGCAAACACGCCACCGGGACCTGCACATCTCAGGAGGGAGGGGGCAGCGAGTGAGAGAGCGAGAGAGAGGTGCGCCGTGGGTAGAGGCGTGCGACGCCAACCTCCGCTGCTCAAGTAACGAGCCAGTTTGGAGAATGTATTGAAAATTGAAAATGCGCGCTCACATGTCTGCCTCCACTCGCTCATCATTGTCGAGTCCTCCTCGCTCGTCTCCCGGCGCACCTGCTGCTGCTGGGCTGGTGAACCCGGCACCACATAGGTCCGTCAGTTTGGCACATTTAGCAGCCTCCACCTCCAGAGACTTCTGCTTTTTTTCCCGATGCTTCTCAGCGCCACCCGGGCGTTTTTTTACTCTTATTATCCATTAAGTTAAGTTTCTGTCTCAGCAGCAGCCCGTCCCGCGACTCCCCCCCCCCCCCCCCCCCCCCGCCCCCGGTTTGTATTGTGATTGACAGCACTGTCAGGGCTCTCTGAGCCTGTCAGCCCATGATTGATTAACAATGACAAACAATAGACCAATAATATGTGTCGATGCTGGCAACACACTGCTAGCCCTCTGTAGCCAATTGGCCGGCCCAATTGGAGGGAATTTAGAGAGGAAGAAGAGAAAAAAAACAAAACAACAACATAGCGGACCAGACCGGCCCACATTGGGTCAACGGCCCACCGGGATTATGCCCGGTATGCCAGATGGCCAGTCCACCCCTGCCCACACACATGCACAAACATGCATAGACACACTCATGCAATGGGGAAATTAGTCCTCTGCATTTATCCCATCTGGTGTGATCTTTGGACAGACACACAGACCAGAGTGGTAAATAACCATAACTTGCTAAATTTTCAACCGATTTTGAAACGGTCTGGTTTGTTATAAACGTCAGAGATGTAGATATGACACTGCATACTTATGAATAATTATGTTATTTTCTAAAAAAATTTAATAATTTATGCAGTGCCATTACTACATCTCTGACGTTTATAACAAACCAGACCGTTTCAAAATCGGTTGAAAATTGAGTAAGTTATGGTTATTTACCACTAGCAACACACTGTTATGGGTGAGCGAGCTGCCCCCTCCAAGATGGCCGTCATATGGTGACATCCAGCTCCGTTGGCCGGCAACGCAGGCGAGACATCTAGCCTTTATATATGTCTATGGCTCGCCCACCCATAACATTGTGTGGTAGTGGTACGTACTTTTTAATTAACCATACCTTGCTCAATTTTCAACCGATTTTTAAACAGTTTGGTTTGTTATAAACGTCAAAGATGTAGTTATGACATTGTATACTTATGAATAATTATTTTATTTTCTAAAAAATAGACTAATGGTCTAAAATAGGTTCAAGATTTCCCTTTACAAATATACATCAAGAATAATTTTATTTTATTTAAAAAGTACATGTACCACTACCAACACAATGTAATGGGTGGGCGAGCCGCCTGTGGCTAGATTGCCACCATGTGCGGACGTTCGACTCCGTTTGCCGGCAACGCAGACGAGACATCCAGCCTAAATATATATCTATGGGCTCACAGGCTAACGTTAGCTAGCATCCGCTCGAGCAGCGGAGTTAATACCATAGGGAGTTTGTACCTATTTTAGAACATTATTCTATTTTTTAGAACATAACAATTATTCATAAGTATGCAGTGTCATAACTACATCTCTGACGTTTATAACAAACCAAATCGTTAAATAATCGGTTGAAAATTGAGCAGGTTATGGTTATTTAAAAAGTACGTACCACTACCAACACAATGTTATGGGTGAGCAAGCTGACTGACAAGATGGCCGCCATGTGCGGACGTTCGAGCCTGTTGGCCGAGACATCTAGCCTTTATATATATCTATGGCTACTGCAGTAAAGTGAGCCCTCATAATGGAAGCCAGCCGCCACTCAGGCTTTTGTTCCGTGTCTACTGGTGCCTTATACGGTAAAGCGGTATAGATAGTCGGAGTGCCTAAAAAGTATGAAAACACAACTATATTTTAGTTATAGTCTCTCATTTGATTATTTATTTTGTTATCTTCAAGGCGTATCTGTTCATGTAAATAATATATTTTTACTGCAAATTGAAGGGCAAGTCTGTAAAAAAGGACCAATGTATTCATATTGTAACCATATTTGGAAGCTGATTAAAAATATTCCTTGAGAGGTTATAAGTGACTTTGAGTGGATTCCTGTTCGTGGTGTCTCTGACTATGCTGAGAAAAAGTTTTGATTGTTATTACTGCAGAATAACTGAGAAAATTAAAGAGCAAGTCTGTGAAAAATGACCAATGTATATATAATGTCGATGACACTCAGAGGTGGTCTACTATCATGTTGAAGTGGAATGAGTCTGTGAAAACAGGAGGTTTCTTCTAAATTTTAATGTAGACATTGCATAGTCAGATTCTACGAACAGGAATCCACTGGAAATTACTCATAACCTATTAAGGAATATCTTTAAAATTCATCCAAATATGTATATTGGTCCTTTTTCACAGATTTGCCGTTTAATTTCTCAGTTATTCTGCAGTAAAAATACAAAAACATGTATCTCAGCATAGTCAGAGACACCACGAACAGGAATCCACTCAAAGTCACTTACAACTAGGGCTGCTCAATTAATCGAAATATAATCGTGATTATCTCCAAACTACTATAATCGAGTTGAAACGATTATTTGGCATTTTTTTGGCAAGAGACGCGCATACGCAATTCAGTCCCTCCCCCGGAGCATTCAGCGCGGCCCCGCTGAATGGCACTCACTCTCAAGCAGCTGTGAAGTGAAGGAGGCGAGTTGTGTGTGTGGTGACCGGAGGTATTTAAAAAACAGCGCGAGTGGAAAATGGCAGAGGGAGGGCAGCCCCGTCTGATCGACTCTTCGAATCCGAGCAGCAGCACCACACAGTGTAGCGGCCGTTCCGCGTCCACTCTCCAGCGCGCAGCCGCCCGGCTGTTCTCACCGGACCCGCGCGGGTCAGCTCGCGATTCTCCCCTTGTTGTTGTATGGAACCCATTCAATGTCGGGGTTCGAGGGTAAATGATGAGGGTCCTCATAGCCCCCCCAACCCCTCTCTTTCTCTCTCTCTCTCTCTGTGTGCTTGTAGTGGGGGGACAGATGGGGACATTTATTATTGAGAGGAAATTTCAAAGTTCTCAGTTACAAAGTGTTTTTATGGAGAGTGTTTATGTTGCCATCATTAAGGGTTTGAATAACCAGGCACCGATATCCTGCATGGTTTCACGGAGGAATAAGACACGTAATCTGTGTTTACCGGAACCAGAAGTGGCTGGTACTTCCGGTTAGTCATTTAAAAAAAAAAAAAATATGGGCACATTAATAATCGTTTGAATAATCGGGATTTCGTTTTTGTCCAAAATAATCGTGATTATGTATTTTTCCATAATCGAGCAGCCCTACTTACAACCTATTAAGGAATATTTTTAATCAGCTTCCAAATATGGTTACATTATGTATACATTGTTTGGTTTTCACAGACTTGCCCTTTAATTTCTGAAACCGAAAGTCTGGGCACATTTCTCTGAGTTTTACCCACAGGTCTTGTCTGAAAGCAGCTTAGCCATCTAACTCAGGGGTGTCCAAACTACGGCCCGCGGGCCAACTGCGGCCCGCCATCCATTTTTAATTGGCCCGCATCAATGTCTAAAAATATAATGTATAAAAAAATAAAAAATATATATATTTTTTTTTTTGAAACTCAAAATTTAGTAGTGCTCAAATGGCACTTACTTAAAGCACTTATTTTTGCTTTATGGGGACAGGCTTTGTCGACAGGGGACAGGCCGGTGCATGCTTCTGCGTTTTCAGAGACACGCAAGAAGGGGCACGCAAGAGCGTGCTTGCGTGCCCCTTCTTTCGTGCTTGCGTGCGTTCACCAATTTTTGTAACTATACGTCAAAGCTACGCAAGCCTCACGCAGCCCGCAAGGCTGTGATTGGTCCGCTAACTACATCCTTTCCAGAGTAATATTTCCGGTTTCATGCCCCATAATACCGGCAGAAACCAAGGAAGATTTAGAAGAACGGATATGGACCAAATAGAAGAGCACTTGGCAGAAGAGATCTGAAAGTATGACCACTTGTATAACCCGTCACTGACTAAATACAAGGACACGCAGATGACCTGCAATTCCTGGAAGGAGATCTCGGCTGATGTCAGTTTGCAGGTCGACGAGTGTCCGAAGCTGTGCAGAATGATCAGGGACAAATTTGTCCTCCAGAAAAAGTAATAAACAGTCGACAAAGACTGCCACACACAAAGAAGGTGTCTCTAAGGTTGTCTTTGACAAAAAACGTTACTCCACGTAGTGGTCTGGCGGTGAATTGCTTTGCTGACTTGCAAGCTGTCCCTCAGAACGCCACCATGCCACGCCGCCCTGAGCAACGCGACTGTAAACAGTCCACTCCAGGGCAGGGGGGAGTGGCGGCGTGAGTGGCCCAGTCCTTGGTATTTTTTTCTGTATGTGGCCCTCGGGACAAAAAGTTTGGACACCCCTGATCTAACTAATGTCCCCTCGTCCTGTCCTCCTTTGTTATGACCTAATTGGTTTATTTGGCCTCAAAATTATTTATTTTTTACCAGAAACCCTTTGTTTTATGCTGCTTCCTTTACGAGCTGTGTCTTAGCACCAACTGTAAACTACCTCAACATCTCTGCCTCCTGAATGTGATCGTTCAAAAATCACAACAGTCGACATTAAACGACACAACACATGTTTTTCAAAACACTTCAGGAAACAGGAAATGATAAACATGTGTATTTGTGTTTCAGTGTGTTCTGCCGACATCCAGCAACTGATGGTGAATAAAGAAGAGGTTCCCCCTGAGCAGCAGCAGTGGAGCCCCCTTGTGGACCAGGAGGACCCAGAGCTCCCCCACATTAAAGAGGAACAGGAGGAACCATGGACCACTCAGGATGGACAGCAGTTTCAAGGACCGATCGAGGCTGATATAAAGTTCATATTGACTCCTGACGCTGTGAAGAGTGAAGAAGATGAAGAGAAACTTAAATCGACAAAGCTTCATCCGAGTGAGAGGAAGGAGAACAGAGCGGACTATGGAGGACCAGAACCAGCCAGGAACTCAGGTCCTGATGGACGTTTACACCCAGGTCCTGAGGACAAGACTGAAGACTCTTCTGAGACTGAAGTCAGTAAGGATGATTGGATGGAGACCAGGGAAACTCAGACTGGTTTAAATACAAGAAATAACAAACAGCCTCTAAGGGGTATGGGATGTAAGACAGAAAAAAAATCGTTTAGTTGCTCTGAGTGTGGTAAAACATTTAGCCGGAGGGGCCATCTAAATACACACATGAGGATTCATACAGGAGATAACCCGTTCAGTTGCTCTGAGTGTGGTAAAAGATTTAACCAAAGGGGCAGTCTAAATATACATATGAGGATTCATACAGGAGAGAACCCGTTCAGTTGCTCTGAGTGTGGTAAAAGATGTGATCATAGGGGCGATCTAAATAGACATATGAGGATTCATACAGGAGAGAAACCGTTTAGTTGCTCTGAGTGTGGTAAAAGATTTAACCGTAGGAGCCATCTAAATGGACATATGATGAGTCATACAGGAGAAAGAAGTTTAGTTGCTCTGAGTGTGGTAAAAGATTTAGTGAAGGGGGAGTCTAAATAAACATAAGAGGAGTCATACAGGAGAGAAACAGTTTAGTTGCTCTGAGTGTAGTAAAAGATTTAAGCATAGGTACCACCTAAATTCACATATGAAGCTTCATTCAGGAGAGATACCGTTTAGTTGCTCTGAGTGGTAAAAGATTTAGTGAAAGGGGAAATCTAAATAAACATATGAGGCGTCATACAGGAGAAAAGCCGTTTAGTTGATCTGATTGTGGTAAAAGATCAAAGATTCAGTCCTATTGTATGAGACATGAAGATTTGTAAAGGAGAGAAGTGATTCAGTTGCAACCTTTGCAACAAAAGTTTAATTAGGATTTATCAGCAGATATTGATATTATACATATTCATAGTTCGCTGTTTTAAATAGACCACAAATAGTTTTTATGTCCCTAGAAAATATAACTCATTGAATAACACATAAGATTTGTGTTTATATATCTTGTTTCTACTGATTTCTACATAATGTATCTATTTTTCATAATGTCCTTCATGTCATTTTAAGGTTAAAGTTTGTTCCTTGCACAGAATGAATGTGTGTTCTTAACTAGTTCATATGATTAAATATGTTTGTTTTAAAACAATGGTTTCTTGGTTCATGAGATTCACTGACAGTGTGTGTTCTCCTTTATGTATTGAATGTGTTTCCAACAATAAAAGTCTAATAAAAAGATGATGGCGTCGTCGTCGTCCTCCTCTTTGTTTCTGTACGTATGGAGGCTGCACTGGCTACAGTTGAATTGTCTCATCACGAGACAAATTAATTGCTTCTCACAGTCAGACATGTTTGTTTACGTTTGACGTGAAGTCGGAACTGGGCAATTTCAGGTCAGACTATCTGACAAACAAGTCGTCTGGAACGCAGCATTACACACACACAGTGAAGCAGCGATGACTGAGGAGCCCTCGTTGACATAAATGACAGCAAATGTCAAAAAACAGGATTGTTAAATTCAGAGACAGCTGTGATGTCCCCAATCTATACAATTTGAGATAATTTGTTTTATATGCTTGTGTTTGTGCTGGGATGTTTTGGTTCCGTCGGTCAATCTGTGTGATACTGGACTCAGTAGATCACAGATCTATATAAAACAACATAGATCATAGGACAGTGATTCAAAACAAACATATTTAATCTAATGACCAATTAGCAGGCAAGGATCGACATCACGTGACAGACGCAGGAATCAGAATCAGAATTCTGAAGTGAAGCGTTTATCCTTGCCGCAGTGCGCAAAACGCATGCCTTGCTTCAATATTCATGTCCTCGTGCCGGTTCAGTGCTGCTTTGCATTCCTAGAAATTGTAGAAATGTAAATCCAAATGCATCTTAATAGGCGAAATAAGTAACTGAATGAATCACTCTCCTGCTATTGCTATTGCTATTGCTATTCAACCTGCTGATTTAGCTTCTCCATTCAACCTCTCCATTCGGTGACACTTTGGGCCTTGTTTAATATAGTATCACACTAATTAAAGAAACTCACTTAACCAGTACATTTAAGCTTCAAGATTTTCAGGAGAAAAACTCATTAGACTTTTCTCTCATCAAGCTGCTGTTTCTGCAAATTCATATTAAAGAGGTAATAAATAATGTGTGTTTGGTTAAGAGTGTGTGTGTGTGTGTGTGTGTGTGTGTGTCTGTTTGTTTGTGTGTGTGTGTGTGTGTGTGTGTGTGCAACTGGCACCAGAAGCAGGAAAACACGTTGAAAACATAAGTTCATGTTTATTTGTTTATTGACGTAACACTCTTACAGATACATTACTGAACATTGTTAATAACGTACTTCTTAAAAATCCAGAAAATATCATTTGATTATTGTTATTGGTTCTGATATCTGTCATGGCAACAAGATCCATAGAATCACTTCCTGTTTGTCTTCAGAGTAAAAGCACAATGTCCCTTTTGTTGTTGCTTCCTTTGAGGAAGTGACAGTTAAATCAAACTGAAAGGATAATTTCTCAGGGCTTAATATTTTGGAAACTTCGTGGATACTTTACTGTGGAAGTGGACTGAGTTGTCCAGGAGGTTGTTGGTACAATCCCCAGCTCCTCCCACCTGCAGATTACATTTCTAGTTTGGACTTGATTGGACCAAGTATGTCTGAGATACATAAGCTCGTGTTTTGATGGTGTGTAATCAAACTTTGACGCCAGGCCACGGTCACACCATATGATGAAATCAAATATACTCAGGCGGTTTATATCTCCATCTTGTTTAGGTGACATTCCCAGAAGTTGATCTGATGAAAGCTCTACGACAAGTTCATCAGAGTAAAATTGTAGAAAATGGCCAAAATGGCTTTGATGCCAAATTAAAAGGCTAATGCACTTGATGAAAAGTCACAGTAATCTTATGCCTACATTATCAATGTCTTGAGACCCATTTGACACAGTTTGACATGGTTGCTCAAAGTGGATGAGGAGGAATACTTCCAAGTGTAAGACGTTCCAAAAACAAGACATTTCCTGTTGCCACCAGGAGGCACTGTGATTTTCAGTCATGATTTCTGTGTCGATGTGATCAGGTCGCGGCTCTTGTCTTATGAGTCTAGTTTGGACTCGATCGGACCAAATATGTCTGAGATACAGAAGCTTGTGTTTTGATGGCGTTTCATCAAACTTTGACGCCATGTGCGTTTTTCATAGCTTTTTTGTATGAATGATCATGATACAGCTTTGTTCCGATGTTGGTGAAGATCGGTTATGTGGAGACCTAGGGGCTGCGTTCCAGGTAGCACTGTTGAGCCATTTTGCCACGGCCATTTCCGAAAACTCCAGAATACGTAAATTATCACCACTGTCTAATTTACTGCAAACTTTAAAAGATTTTTTAGCACATTGAAGCCCTCAAAAAGCCCATTCACCATGCTCAGAATACAGTTTTTTTCGATTGCTTAAACACTAAAATCAAAAGTATTACACAATTTTCAAAACCTTACACTCAAGGAGCATAACATGAGCCCAGATCTGCACCACTATAAGCACAATGTCAGCTTCACACTTTTTGTAAAACAATACACACAGTGATTTGCAAAACACTAAACACACTTGTATACATTAGACACAGAAGTATAGGAAGATGTCACTTCCTTGCAATTCCTAAGCACTGACTGTCAAATGACCACTCCATGAGCCAATTGGTTAAACACAGCCATCGGGTGTGCAAACACATGACTGCTTAATTGTAGACACACCAATCTGGTTTACAGTTTTTCTCGATTGCTTAAGCACGATTTTCAAAACAGGGCCCGGTGTTTCAAAACACTAAACACAATTGGCACAACCACACACCCAATCAGCAGAACACCTCAGATCCTTGCAAAAACACTCTTGTAAAAACTATACACTAATTTATCAAAGCCATATTTTGTTACCATATGAAACACACATGCTTCATTTGACTTAATTATGTTTGAGCCAGTTACACACTGCTGTTGCTAACCTAAAACACTTTTAGCAATTCCAGTTCTCAATGATTAGAGTCCTGTAAGTGAAGTACACAGAGAAAGTGCAAATAGACAATAAATTCATAAGACTCATGAAAATAGAATTTATTTCTCTCCATATACCCAAATCCGTCAACATGGACAATCACAACAAAACACATCCCAGTTTTCATGCTACTACAGTAGTGTGCATAACACTGTAAGCTCAGCAAATATCAGACAAGCAGGAAATTCTGTATCCAGTACAGGTTTCAATGAGGACTACCTGAGCCTGGGGCCGGAGATCGTAAACCCTCCACCGCCATGCAGAGAAAAACTCTTTGATTGGGTTTAGAAACGGAGAGTGTGGTGGAAGGTATAGTACAGTGAACTGTGGATGGTGTTGAAACCAGTTCTGGACCAGAGCAAAGCGGTGGAATGACACATTGTCCCAGATGACAGTGTATTGCATCTGGAGCATGTGGTTTACTGCTGTGACGATGTTGTGCAATCGGTCCAAAAATGTGAGAATGTGAGATGTGTTGTAAGGGCCCCTACTGGCGTGACGGAGGAGGACCCCATTCTGTGTAATTGCAGCGCAAAGGGTGACGTTACCCCCCGCTGCCCTGGGACACTGATTATAGCCCTGTGGGCGTGGCCAATGATATTTCTGCATCTCCTTCTTGCTTTTGTCAGGTTGAACCCTGCCTCATCTATATATATGAATTCATGCGGGATTTCCTCAGCATCCATCTGTAAAACTCTCTGAAATACAGTGAAAGACAAGATTGTGTAGTTCAGCATAGGTCTGGTATACAGTACATTTACATTATAAAGGTTACGTGTGCAGTATGCAACATCACAGTGCTAAAGAGAACAATACATACCTCCACATACTAATGCTGCAGCCTTCTCCTCCTCCGTGGATTCCCCCTCTCACCCTCACTCTCTTCTTTTTCGAGCATGAGCTCCATTTTGGTTGAAGTCAGGTGAACTCAGCTGCTGCTTTTGTATAGTGCTTAAACCAATGTTGGTGTGTCTACAATTAAGCAATCATGTGTTTGCACACCAGATGGCTGTGTTTAACCAATTGGCTCATGGGGTGGTCATTTGACAGTCAGTGCTTAGGAATTGCAAGGAAGTGACATCTTCATATACTTCTGTGTCTAATGTATACAAGTGTGTTTAGTGTTTTGCAAATCACTGTGTGTATTGTTTTGCAAAAAGTGTGAAGTTGACATTGTGCTTATAGTGGTGCAGATCTGGGCTCATGTTATGCTCCTTGAGTGTAAGGTTTTGAAAATTGTGTAATACTTTTGATTTTAGTGTTTAAGCAATCGAAAAAAACTGTAAGCACTATACAAAAGCAGCAGCTGAGTTCACCTGACTTCAACCAAAATGGAGCTCGTGCTCAAAAAAGAAGAAGAGTGAGGGTGAAAGGGGGAATCCACGGAGGAGGAGAAGGCTATTGTCTATTTGCACTTTCTCTGTGTACTTCACTTACATGACACTAATCACTGAGAACTGGAATTGCTAAAAGTGTTTTAGGTTAGCAACAGCAGTGTGTAACTGGCTCAAACAGAATTAAGTCATATGAAGCATGTGTGTTTCATATGGTAACAAAATATGGTTTTGATAAATGAGTGTATAGTTTTTACAAGAGTGTTTCATTTTGCAAAGGATCTGAGGTGTTCTGCTGATTGGGTGTGTGGTTGTGCCAATTGTGTTTAGTGTTTTGAAACACCGGGCCCTGTTTTGAAAATCGTGCTTAAACAATCGAGAAAAACTGTAATCCTTACAATTTCAATAGGGCCTCTCACCGTTGGTGCTCGGCCCCTAATAATTAAAAAAATATGGGCACGGTATGGGGAACCCAGCAAACAGGTTCCCTAACATTCCCCTATGGTTCCCTAAAGCTTACTTCAGTGTTAAGACCTTTAAAGAAACTGCAGCAACATTAGGAAGTCCTTACTGAATTAGCATAGGGTGCGTTCACGAACATCGGCGAATCGATAATTGTTTCCTGGGCAGTCGTAACCAAAATAGAATGTGTAAGATGAATATGAACAGCAAGGCTCCAGAGACACATCAGACCAGTTCAAAGTGTGCCGCTTACATATTTCCAAAAGGTGAGTACAGTAATCAGATTTAAACAGAACGAACAAACCTAAAACCAAAAGATTTAGCTCTACAGAACAACGCGGATATGGCGTATTAGAGTGGGAAATATACACCTCTAGACCTATGAGCAGAAATGTGTTAAATTGTTGTATATTTATTGTGATAATACGATATTTATTCCTTTAAATATGGCTGGGTGTGGATACAGGTCTGGACGTAGAACAACCTATCGTCTCAAACCCCGCTGTAGTCACGTGTCAGCGCTGAACAGTTTGGACATGATTAATATAATCCCATATTATTATGATTCACACGAGTTGTGTGTCTTTCTCTTGTGATTGTACACGAGGACTCAACCGGAGTGCAAAAACTCTGCAGTGATTTTTTTTCCGCGGGGAACGTGAACGCTGCTCTGGAGGAGGGAGTGCGCATGCTCGCAGCCTGAGTAAATATAATAGTGTAGTGTAGCTTAGATATGAGCTTATTTACAGGTTAGCCGCCAGTACGCGTCGCCTCGCTGTGTGTCCGCCTGTCGGGCCGTGTACGTGGGGACGAGCCGGGCAGCACCGCCCATGAGCCGCAGACACAACTTCCAGCTCGTGTAGCATAGTCGGCGCGGCGCTGCAGGAAACGGACTATGTCGGCTAATAAAACAAAGAAAGTCAAAATGGCTACTAAATCTTGTCCTGAGTGCGACCAACAGGTGAGAGACCGAGCGGACGCCTCGTCCCTGTGACTGTGAGTGATGTGGAGTTTATTATTGAAGGTGGTCATGGCTGCACAGACGGAAATGGAGGGTTCAGTGTCAGTGAATCGTCCAAAGCACACAAACACAGCAGAGACCTGAGGCTCAGCAACTTACTGCTGCTCTGTTCTGCCTCTCTCTCTCCTGGAACACACACTCAGATGTCCTGTTGTTACAGTCTGCTGTCCAGCACGTGGCATACTTGTGTTCTTTATATTTCATATTGTGTTCCTGTGAATTAATCACTAGATCAAAAAAGATCTGGGTTTAATCTACTATCAATAGCTTAAAGTAGTTACCTAAGGTGTATTACACTACATTAGCTTTTCAGATACTTCCTATTTAGTAACCAGGAAGTCATATGTGCCATTGTCCATGACAAGTCGATACATAATGTCCTTCTGGGAGAAGGAACATTTGGAAAAAGAACTGAAATACTGAATATTTTATTTCTGTGACTAGTAAATGTTTCAGGGGAAAATAGTTGTGATGAGGATGATTATTATTAGCATTGTTGTTATTGTAGTTTTTTAAAGGGGAATTACAACACTTTAAACTGCAATTTAAACATCCAAGCATGTATATGTGAGTAAATGTTGAGTGTCTGAATCTGACATTTGAATCTCTTGAGTCATAGCCTGTCTGGCCTGATAATAACACAATCAGAGGTTGTTGTGACAGACAGAAAGTGATAAAAACAATTCCTCAATCATCACAGTATTCTTCCACCAAGTTGTGTAGTAATCCTTCCTGTGGTTTTGGAGTAATCTTGCTTACAAATCAACAAACAGACAGGGGTGAAAACACACCCTCCCTGGCAGAGGTAATACAACCTGCGTTTAGCCTGAACTTAACCACAATCAGGAGAAAATAGAACGGCTCCTTCTCCTGGTGCTCTGTGGACATATGGACTGCTGGCAGCAAACTACTTTCACAGCTCAGTTTTCCTCAAAGAAGTTTATTAGAAATTATTATCACTAAAAAAGCATTTGTGCAAGGTCAGAAAGCTGCTCCTCTACTGACAGATCTCCGACTCACATGGCGGTATACGACTACACCCTGGCTGCAAAGGTTGGGTCTGGCAGAGTTCTGAGGAAGCAAACTCTCTGTGTTGCATCACCTGTTTTTCATCACCTGTCCCAACACTGAAACCAGCAATGGGACTTTCACACCCACTTCATGTTTTCTTAGTTGTGCAAAGGTGAAAGGGAATCCAGCTTTGAACCCTCCCCTCGCTTTCATTCTTGACACAACTATTTCTGGCAACAGTCATGAACCAGCCGAGTGCAGCAGTATGAAGGCCTCTCGGAGGAGACGTTCTGAGAATATGCACAGACTTTACATTATGTGGTGTTCCCATCATTTTGCCTTCCACTGTGGCTCTTCAGAACAGGTGTAAACACATGTGGGTTATTGATGTGTATGTCATACTTGGTCTGTTTGAGGTTAATCAGACACGGATGCTTTTGCATCTATTTAGTTTGGTCTGGATCTTCCCACGATATAGTGTTTGAGCAACGAGAAAGTTCATATTCAAACTAATGTTGTGTACTGCGTTTGAAGTTGGCGATACTGGTACTAAAACCATAATGATATTACAGTGGCAAGGAAATTAGGGAAATATATTCTCCATTCAAATAGATAGGCATAGCCCACATAGGTGATGACGACAGGACGTATCTATGTCATACAAAATGAACAACTGAAAGGATTAGCTTGGTGGAAGGATGTAGTGGGGTCAGGGAAAATTCCATTACTGTGGATCCAGGATTTCTATTTTCCCCTTCAGTTCCATGCAAAACAGGGTGTTTTTCAACATTTTCTAGTATTATAGTTGTTTTCTTAAGTGTAAAGTATTCATGTGGATAAGATGTTTAAATGTACATCGCATACATGTAGCAGCACAGGGTCTGGAAAGAAATCCAATGTGTAAATTGACAATCACTAAGATCAGAATTAAACACTTGACAAATTTGTGTACTTTCTCTCTCTGATAGCCAACACATTTTTAGATTTTTTTTCGAAAGCTTATTGATTTGATTGAAGTGCAAATAAATTACTATGTTGAGCCTTTCAGCTCTGCTACAGTATGCAAGTAAAATCCTGCCCATGGAACATGATGTGAAAATCCCCTGGGTGATACCGCTCCGCATGTTTCTGCATGTATAATTGAACTGGTTGAAAATCCCTGTCGTCTGTATGTGCTGATTCTATGAGTTGCTCTGCTGTGGCGTTCATGGGTCAAAGGAAAAATGTCACAGAGATTAAATCTTAGCGTTTCCTGTTTGTTTCTCTCTAGATTCCAGTTGCGTGCAAATCCTGCCCGTGTGGGTTTGTGTTTATTAGCAGAAAACTGCTAAATGCCAAGTTAACAGAGCGCTCCCCAGCCATAGCAGGTAAGACTCAGCTGGAACAAAGCTATTTATTATGTCGGCAAATTTAGTTTGACCTGGTGTGAAAAACACTTGCTTATCATTCTAAGTGTGTTTGGCTGTAAGAAACATTAGTCGAATAAAGAAGTATATTACTTTTTTCACTGCTGTCAATTGTGCTAATATATTTCATATATATTAACATGTATTTCAGGGTGGTCGGACCACACTGTCAGTTTTTCATTATCCATATTTTCCTATTTAGAGAAGCTGGACTTAAAACGTAGGAGGACAGAGCGCATTCGCCGAGAGCGGATCGACTCTCCTCTAACCAGTGACATGGAGAACAGGAGAAGGTCCCGAGCCAACAGCCAGTCAGATCCAATCCGCAGGGGCCGGGGCAGACCAAAAACTGTGGGGCTGAAGAAACAGGAAGAGGAGAAAGGTGAAATTACTGATCATTTATATACAGTTTGATATTACAGCCTTCAAGTAGACACTGTCTGAAAATGTGCACCATGCAAATAATTTGGTTATTCTGCAAAAATGTTCGAGAAGCAACTGCTTCAAAGTTTGATTTTCTGTCTGGCAAAGCAATGTTTCTGAAACTATATCTGAAACTTATTATATTGATCACGTCATGCTACTGACCATGTTAAGCTTTAACACCCTCTGCTTAGCTGTGAAGTGAAAATATAAAAGTTACTGTTTAGAACAGGCTGGTAAGATAAGTAGTAGTCAGGAACCAGGAGTGGTCTGACTGCATTTTTATATCTCCCATACCATCACAGTAGTACCTCAGTCATCATTACTGAATGTCAGAGATATACAAGATCATAAAAGTATTAATAAGCAGTTGAGGATAATATTTGATGGGAAATTGTGGCTGAAATGCAAATAATATGTGAGAAAAACATACAGTACATCACTAACAGATTGCTAGAGCTCAAACATAAGCAATGAAATTGGCCAAAAGACATGAACAAAGTCTTACTATACATTTAGTTCTCTTACTGTCAACCTTCTAATATCCCCTTGCTCTTATAGACCATGTGTACACCTGGTCTCAAGGATGCACGAAGTTTGCACATTCTTCCTTTATTAAAACAGGTTAAGCATAAGTCTGGTTTTTGTGTGTATGCATTGTTCACACATCTGACCCCTGGTCCTCTTCAGTCCTGATAGTCCAAAACAGAAATACGTTTTTTACATTGAGGTTGTGCTGGGAGTGAGTGCAGAGGACAAGCTGGGATTGTGTCCCAGCCCCTGCAGTCATGGACATTTTACATGTTCCTCTTTGCCTCCACTTTAAATAACTTACTCTGTAATTAACGCTTGAGACTGACTCGCTCTCACTACAACGTTGTTTAAAGATGAATCCATCATTTCTGAGCTGGACCGTGTGCACGGATAAGAAGTGTTTCATTATATCACAATATTTCTTTGTGGTCCAACTGCTCCCTGTACTAAACTTTGTGCAATAGTCAGCAAAGACGCCACACACCCAGTTCAAGTTCATGCAGATCTACAATGTTAGATATCAGACAAATTCACCTGCTGACGTGGGAACAACATGGAGGAGATCTGTTGGGCATTCTGGAGCTCTTTGAAAATGAGATAATTGAGTTAATGCTGGTAAAGAGACGATCATGAGAAATAAAGTGTATTTAAAACACCTGATATGGTGGACTTTTTTGAAACATATTTCACAAGCTGTTGCAGAAATTTACTGAAATAATAAGCTGGAGATTTTGTTTTTGGATGGAAACAGTTCTTCTGTATCTTCATTATTAAACTACTAAGTAGCCTCTGTGTTCTGTAAATGCAGTTCAAGTAGATGCAGCTCAGATAACCAACATGTAGTCCAGCGTGTAAAATTGGGTCCTTCAATTTGTTGTCACATATTAATTCATTGGCAAAAGCCTCTTGCAGAGTCAAGGGTTTGTTTAGTGTCTCTCGTCCAGAGAATCTTTCATTAGTGTTTGACAGGATTCTTGTGTGGGTGGTAAAAGAGGTTTTGTGTTTTCATTCTGTTTTGGAACTAGCGTGATGCGTTACTTAGTTTTCTTTTTTGTGTCAGACTTTTTATAGCCAAACCACATCCATGTGACAGAAGTCGCTCCTCTTTTTGTAACAAACTTCTGGTTTTGTTGTGACTCGTCAATGCCCTTCCTGACCACATTCTGTGTCACATTCACTCTCCTCCATGTGTGTTTTCTTCAATGTTGCCTTCAAGTAAATTCCCTTCATGCTTCAGTGCTGTGGGGCAGAGCAATAAGTGCCATCCAAATGTCAGAAATGATTGTAGTTAGTATTTCTTTACAGATCACCCACTGTGGCTCTTCTGAGCCAGAACAAGTACAACCCAGCTGCTAGTATTTTTTTCATTCTGGTCTAGTTCCTGCAGTTTAAGCTTGTGATGCTCGTGGTATCAAACGTCAGTTTATTTTGCTTCTTCAGAAACAGCTGCTGCTGCCACAACTGCTGGTCATGTTGGTAACAAGGCTACAACACAGGCCTCCCCCTGTCCCTTTCCCTTCTCATTGTGTCTTTGACTCCATGTCCTTCATTCCCCCTGTAATGTAGACTTTTTTTACGGTGCAGTTCTGTTTCAAATTTGCAGAAGTAGGTCGATTTTGTCAAACTCAAATAGATTTTTTATCCGTGTGATCATGGTTAAAAATTATTTTATATAAAAAACCTTTATCTGTGCTGATTGTGATTTGTTTCGTCCACAGAGAAACAAGAGAAGGAGGTGGATATTTACGCTGGTCTCTCTGATGAGAAGGCCTTTGTGTTTTCTGTGGCCTTGGCTGAGATCAACCGGAAGATCCTGGGTCAGAAACTCATCTTATAGAAAAAACTATGAAAAACTTGAGAAACCCAGCACACAGGACCTACTGTAGGAAATATTTTAATGAGGACGACCAAAGAGGACAGAACTGGATGGAGCTAAACTTTGACCTGGACTTGCTTCACTTGGATAATGATGAAGATGATGGATTTTTTTTAACAGGATTCTAAACATACTGTCAACGATTCCTGCTATGTGCAGTACACAGCATGTGTTTAATACAAATACGTATAGACTCTGTCAGGTCACTTTATTTAAGATACATTTTTCTTCATTGTGAGTGCTGATGTTTAAAGTCAGAGAAAGCTGCAGTCTACTCATGGCAGTGTCCATATTTCCTTCAGTGATACAGAAATTCACACAAGTATTTCTGAGACTGTGAGGTTCTGCCTATGTAGTGAATGAGTTGATGACCACAGCAGAATGCCATATATAACTGTATAATGTGATGCTATCACAATATACTGTATGTACCATAAACACAACATGCAACCTGAATAGGGCAGGCTGTCTGGGCTCAAACATCATTCCTTACAAATAGTTTTTAAATCGTCTCATCTTAGTGTTTTTTATTAATTAATTAATTCATTATTATTTAATTATTATATGAACTCATCCTGAAAAATCAAACCTTTATTTGTTAACACAATGAACAGTTGACCAGAGACCAAGAGTTGGATATTATATATATATACATTAAGCGAAACAGCAAGAATTCCATCTGCAATGTTTTGTTTGGTTATAACTGCTGATCTGTTTAATTCTCTACAAGTGTGGCTCATCTCAAACCTATTGATAAAGTTTATTGAAAGGGATTTGACAGGTTTGTAGCTTAAAAATAGTTCAGTGGTCAAGAGATGCTTTGTATTTCGCAAGAGACATAACCACCCAGTTCTGGCTTTTTAGCTTAGTTTTAGAAAATATTTTTTTTTACCGACAGCAGTTTTAAATCTACTTTTTAGTATGGCTTGCTTTCAGGTTTAGTTTCATCTCAGGGAAAGGTAAGGTGAAATAAACAGAACACACTCTGTGGGTCAAATCCAGCTGCGGACATGGAGAACTGTGAATAAAAGAAAAAGTGATCCAACAACTCTGTCTACAATAAAGCTGACCTCTGGATGTAAATTGGAATCTGAAATATCTTAAAGAAGGAGCCTGATATGACTCAGAAAATAATGATTTTGTTTTTGGGAATGACACAATGTTACCTAGGCTGCCCACCACTTTATAAGCAGTCTAGTCAACTACACAGGGCTGTGAGAATAACTCAACTAATAGTTTGGAGAATTTTAAAATAATGAGATTATCCATTATAATGAGATTATCCATTTAGACCAAATATAATACACCACTTAAGCAATTCAGGGAACAATTAAAGACAAAAACTGCATGTCCCACAATTTCATCATCTCAAAAATGTTAAAACCTAAATTCTTTTCAATAGTATTAAGCCTCTACAGCAGAAAGTATTTTCACATTTAATCCCTTAATGTATCAGGTCATATTAAATATTTTTGTCATGGTTTTTGTTATAGAGGTAACATGTAAACCACAACTGTAACTTTCTTTTGTTGAACACTTCAGTAATATGGTGAATATACTCTCACTTGGAGGTACTGTGGTCAATAAAGTTTACTTTAAAGAAAATGGAAGTTGTTTGGTGTGAATGTTGACTAACTAATATAGGTGTGGTACAGCCCCTTCTTATAGGCTGGGCACTAAGACAGGAAGCAGGTTACTGTAGTGACTATAGCTACTTCTGCTAACTCAACGTTGTGCCACATCCCCAAAATCAGTGAGTGAGTGGTTGATCCATCTGTCAGGTTTGAATTCGAGATGAAGCTACACTGGTCGGCCAGGGATTTAAACATTGTTGTTATTTCCCTTCCCTACAGGATACATATTCATCATTATAATAATAATTTGATGTATTTAGCACCTGTCATAACACAAAGCCATCAATATTCTTGTCCTGTCAGGCCTAACATGCAGTCTACAAAAAATGTTTTATTTGATATATTTCAGATCATAACAAGACATCAACAAGTATATATGATGAAGTGGGAAGGAGGATGAAACACTCAATGTATAGATACATTTTACTATGTAAGATGTTTCATGATAAACCATTGAATGAGAAAAATTGTTTTGATCGCAAAATGAAAAAAAACCTTTAGAAAAATAAGTAAATTATACACTCATTCAAACTAATAAACATTAAATAGATGGGACCAGTCTCAGGCGTTATAGTTATTATAGTTAAATATATTACAACTACATAGTGGAAATCTTTGGAAACAGTGTAATGTTAATAAAATGCAGGCTAAATGAAAGCCTCGTCCACTGATGGACGTTGATCAAACAAACACATAACACAGAATCTGCAAAACAACAATTCTGGTTCTCAGATAAAATTTCTCCAATAAGAAGCTAAACATTTTCTTGTGCTATGGATGTAAGGTATATTTTTAATACAATTGCCATGTTAGTCCTCTGTAAAATTAAATAGCTTAACTAGAAATTAATTCTCAATAAAATATGTAAAAAAAATTCTCATACTTCCTTTCCTCACAGAGGTGTTCTGTCTGTCAGGTCCATTGTTAACTGTTAATTTCTGTTTCTCTGATGTGATTAATTGGTTTTATTTTGATATCACTTACCTTGTGTTACCTTCTGCTTTGAGAATGGTTGGCCCTGTGTGTTTCACCTGAATCCAGTGATCCCAGCTGTTCAGTCTCTGTGCTCCCAGTCTCTCTCTGCCCGTCTGTTCAGCTTCTCAGTGTTTCTTCCTCCTGCTGTTCTGTTCCCTGTACTTCACATCACACAATGAGGACGATGCAGACCTGTTTTTCTACAGCAGACTGCCAAAGCACTTCACAGCAGAGACACGCAATAGGTTAGAATCTGTGGGCAGTCCGCAATAAAAATGGGTTTGTATTAAAGTGGGTGCCACATCATATAATCAGATAAGACAGAGGACAAAGCCTTTTCACCATGTACTAGACAATGTTCAGAAAGTGACCTTGTCTACATTTACCATGACGCTAGACACACTCAACGATGAAAAAAGTGCTGTGCAAACTGTGCAGAGGTATGATATACAGAATCTCCCCCCCTTATTTCCCACAACTCCTCTGCATCTGGCAGTTCCATCACATTGGACTGCTTTACAAAGCAGGGGTTTGTACCTAACCATGAGGGGGATCAGGCATACAGGCAGAGGTGGACTGAATCCTTTAACTTTCGACCTGTTTGTTTAGCAAAGCCCTGCTGCTCCAGGGTCTGTTGAAGGAAGGACATGTTTAAACAATTGTATCTCTAATTTCCCTGAAATAGCACTGAATGAGTGTTCAAAGGAAGGAACCAGCTGGATTATACTGATAACTGACAGGAAAATTGGGATTTCTATCTAAAAAAAAATGCTTCTGCTACGAGTAAATTACATAACATATGTAACCAGTCCTTTCTTGCAAGGCTAAATGTTTTACTTTGTTTTTTTGCATGTGCACTCCAGTCTAGACATGGAACTTAATCAGATCAGTTACTGTCCGTGAGTGGCATAGAAATAACTTGCCATGTGGAACTTCATTGCCTGGTCAAGCACTACCACAAGAGGTCAGCAAAGATCAGTCTGAGCAGCCCTTCCATCCATTTGGTGTGGAATGAAAAACTCATACATTTAAATCTGGAATAGCTGAGCACGTTAACATGTAAACTCTTCATGGTGTGATTCGAATCACTACCTCTTGAATTGAGTATTTTTTTGCTTTGCTGTTAATGTAGTTAATGCAGAAGTTTTCTGTACTTACTGAAGCCACAGAAGTTTATTTTCCATTATGTTGTGGATAGGCCTCTTTTAATTAATGTTATTTTATGTCTGAGGAAAATGTTGAAATCCCAAATGCCTCATCATTTCCTGTCATCATGCTTTTGTATGTCCTGCAAGAGTTACCCCCCTGCTAGCTTGCTCGCATATTGCAGTTGCGGAGAAGTTGTGTTGTCATGACTTAACCACTTGAACGCCAAGCATACACATGTTGTAACTTTCCTTCAAAGCAGTGTCCTGTAATGAAAGCATTGGATTTTGATCTGTTATTTTAGTGACCCCGATGTTTATCCTTAGCATCAGCTCTGGTCAACGCTAATATCTGTGAATATAAAAACTCCAAAGTCTCAACACAGAGTCTCAACACTGTTGTTAAACTGTCTAATCAAACATTTATTTATTAGGTATTCAGCTTTACCTTCAGACAAATTGGCAGCAACAAAAATATTTCAACTCTGAGCCCAAATTTGATGATCCAAAAGGAAACGCTACAGACAATAAAGCCAGCCGTAAATCCCCAAAAGGCTTGTTGAGATAAGCCTCTGCTCTCAACAGTCAAGGGATGATCCTCGCATCTACAAATACACTGGAGCAAAGTTCCATAAAATGTATTGTTCTGAAAAACTGAAGTGAATATTCAAAACTCTAAAAGGTTACTTTCTCCAATAAGACAGCTGGTAAATTAGCGTAGAGACTAATAACAGCATATGACCAGTAAACAAGGCGGCATATGTAGATAATGTAGACAATAGATACAATTTAAAAAGCGACAGTAGCGGAAATTGAAACATGTTGCGTATTCACACCAAACAACCCTGTTCTCTCTATTCTACTTTACTATCCACATCTACTCAGTGCAGCTTGTCTGAGGGGAAGAGAATGGATGTAAGAAATTCACGAGAACAACTATCAGCAGTCTAATGACGCTCTAACATTCACTCGTGTATGGTGATCTTTGTGTTTAAGTCCATTCCTTCCCTTTATCCCACTGGAGATCCAGGTTTTTCATTTCCTCAGTCAGTATGGGCCCGTCCTTCCTCCTTGCTAGTTGTAAGGCTTCTTCAGGTCTGCAGCATCGTCCACACCCTCCCACACTCCTTCCACAGAAATCCTCTTGTTTGCTCTTTGAATTCTCCACCAGCCCATCTCTCCTCCCTGCTGTGACTTTGTTCACCCATCACTGTCTGTCCTACTGGCTAGAATAGATAGTTATAATAATAACGACCAACAGCCATGATATCTGATGTGCTATGGGTACTAGTAAGGCAAGTGCTTAATTCATTGAAGCTAAAAGTAGACACCAATTAGAGTGACACTGAAGTGCAGGCCTTCCATCTCAGAGCAGCATTCTGTACATACTACCCTCATTTTCGTGGAAGTGTCTCGTGACAGAAGGCTGACGCTTGTCAAGCTGCATTTTGTGGACATTTGCACATTGTGAATAATCCTGGGATGTTTCAATCAATCAATCAACCAATGAGTCAAATCTTGTATAGCCCATTTTCATAAATCACAATTTACCTCATAAGGCTTAACAAAGTGCAGCATCCTATCTGTATAATGCACAACACACCAATGGTGAGTTCATTTAGTTGCTATTTATCAAATGTTTCTGTCAATTATCTAAGTTTAGCATGTTGGCGAGGTAAGATCAGCTCATTAAGGCAAAGTACAGCTGAGATGTAGGGGTGGAAATTATGTCAGTCACAAGAAGTTCACGTTTTCTCTAATGACTCCTGCAGTGTGTACAACAGCAAAAGAATCCATCCCACAAAGATTCAGTGAATTCCGACTGTATCAGAAGTAGGGTTGCAAAATTCCGGGAATTTTCAAAGTTGGAAACTTTCCATGGGAATTAACGGGAATTAACGGGAATATACAGGAATATACGGGAATTAACGGGAATTAACTGGAAATGTTGTGGGTAATTTATACTAACTGTATTTACTTTGTCATATACAGACATAAATATAAACATTTTGTTGTGTCATAGGCTGATTTGAGCCCTAAAGGAAACTTTGGGCACTTGACTATATGCTTCTGCATCGTTGTGTCATTCTTAACATAGGTCTTTGCACAGTATTTGCAAATGTATACAGCCTTTCCTTCTACATTGGATGAGGTGAAATGTCTCCACACATGAGATAGTGCACGTGGCATTGTTCTTTAGAATAAGATGAGAAAAAAGTTTGTAAAAAAATACTCATGCAATGCCAGAGATATAAATAGTTAGCCAAACAATTGGAATAGTCTGTAAAAATATTTTACAATTGAAGGATAAATTATAATGGAAATAGGCTAGATGAACAGATGAACAATCCTCAATCAGCATGCTAACATATTTTCCCCAGTAATATCAAACTTACCTGACTAGTCCTGCACACTACAGAAGGCCTCAGTAGCCCTGCTGTAGAGTGAAGGATGCTGGGAATTATCTGTGCATGTGATGGAAGAATGCACAGTGGAGGGTTGAAATTCAACATGCAGCTTGTGCTGCATTCCATACATCTTTAAAATAGAGTTTTGAATGATGTTTTTATTGCTCAGCGTTTAATTTGCATAGTTTTTTTTTTTTTTCAAAATTCCCCAAATTCCCGTGCTTAATATTCCCGCGGAAAGTTTCCGGAAATTTACCGGAAACTTTCCACCCCTTTGCAACCCTAATCAGAAGTGCGTTCAGTCTGCTGCTAAACCAAACTCTGATATTCAGGTCAGTATAAAAGTAGTCTATACAGTACAATCACTGTACATAAGGGCACTTTCTCGGCAGCCGACTGTTTCCATCAGGTTATTATTGTTTCTGTTAATCTCTAAAGCTATTTTTAACAAGAAAGTAACTGTAAATCACAGCCCAGCTGATAAATGTTCTTAGACACCAATGAGGAGAGCTCCACTGTAAAAAGCTACTGATTCACTCAGTGACATGGTGAGCCCTCTTTGAAAATGTACTGATATAGTTGATCCTAAATAGCTCTAGTCTGATAAAAATGTATTAGTTCTGCAGATGTTTGGTCATTAGCCCTGAAAAAGTAAAATGATGACCAGGGCAGGACCAGGATAATTATTAGAATCTAACATCCATATGTTGACAACACACTGCATAAACTTTTACTGTTCTGTAAATATATTTTCTGTTTTCTGTTAATGCTAGTGATGCAGTGCTTAATTATACACATTCAAATCAATTGATATTTAAAGAAAATCCATTCTCTCAGTCTTGTCCTTGAGTGAAATGAATACTCCAAACAAGGAGGGGGCAGTATATTATGCTGTTAAAATAAAATAAAAAGCCCTTAGGTGCGTTCTTCTTTGTGATGGTCAGACTGGCCATCAAACACATTGGGACAAATCCTTCTGGGCTGTTGTTTTGGCTTACAAGCCAATGAGATCTAATATCTGCATTAAGAAATCTGACCTCAGTATAGGGCACTTGCTAACTTGTTAGTGAACTTGAATGGATTTGTAATTGAATGGGTGCTGAGAGTAAACGGCTCCTTCTCACAGCTATTACCTTTCATCTTCTCGTGTTGGACTGAGTGAAGACTGAATCACTGTCACCTCTAGAGGTATGAAGTGGTTTTAGGGAGACAGTGACAGGACGAGCCAAGGCTATCTGGTTAGCATGCTAACTTAAAATATTTCTTTGACACAGTGTCAAAAACACTTTCTGTTGTAAATCTTAGAAACCTTTTTGAACGTTTGATCCAAAACATCTTACACATTTACTCTTAATGATACAAAAATAAATGTCCATGTATATAATTTCTGGTTTGGGGTGTTTGTTTGCACCTGGCATTTCCTCTGAGTGAAAATATGCTTTATTTTATATGTGTTTTTAAAACTGATGTCAGCAATCAGCACCACCAATCTCAAAACCCAGTCAAACCCTAACACACACACACACACACACATATATTTGGGGGGGCGAACCACGTAAATGAGGGCACACCTAAAGTCCATCCTTCCATTGGCTTTTTTCTCATCCTGTATGTCAGTCACAGTTCCATGAACAGCTAATTCAAGCTGTTTCTCTTCTTTTCCTCTCAGCAGCTGTGATCCAGAGGTCAAAAGCTCAGAAAGAAGCATGTTACATGTGGCAATCTAGATGATGGCATCTGTGAAGTCCTGTCTGGTAAATCCTTTCTGAAAAACACAAAGCAAAAATACAAATACAATAAGGGTCGTTCCAAAGACGGATGCAGTGATTAGGTTAAACATGTGTGCTGCCTTCTACCGTTTACTGCATGTTACTGTGCAGCACAGCACATCAAGTTAGAGAGACCTTTCCACTTTTCAACTCTGTATGTGGGTCTTTAATCATGTGCAGTTTATTTAAAGTTCCAGTGGGTACAATTTTGGTGAAAGTGATCTGATGGCAAAAATGGAATATATTGTGTAATCATTGTGATGGAAATTTTCCATTACATCATCTAAATGTACGATTTGTTGTCTTTACCCTAGAATGTGCCCTTTATATTTAAATACTCAAGCCCAAACTGGACAAACTAAACATATTTTGAGTTGTTATGACAACTGAAAGCTACCACAAGTTCTCCTTCATGTTTGGAAGGGGAAGGTAGGGTGAGGTAGCCTGACGTTGTCATACTCATTATTCTAGTCAGAATATGAGTCTGAGACCGCTCCATTGGGCTGTGATTATGGGGCGTGTTTCAACGGAACCAGGAAACAAAATGCCTCTTCGCTCAATTGGATAGACCTACAACCAATCAGAGCAACGTAGTATGTGACGTATGTCAAGCGACGCATAGTTGTTGTCAGTTGTCTGTTTCACGAGTTTGTTCACTCTATTAATAAATCAATGGAAATGCTGCAAATGCCGCTCGTATCTCCACCGGAGGCAAAGCCCCCAGGAAGCAGCTGGAGACCAGGGCTTCTTGTGAGAGCCCCGGCCGCCGCCGGCTTGAAGAAGCCTCACCGCTACCGGGACCCGGGACCGAGGCTCTGAGAGAGATCCGTCGCTACCAGAAATCCACGGAGCTGCTGATCCGCCAGCTGCGCTGCAGAGCTCCGCTGTCATGGCTCTGCAGGAGATCAGCGAGGAGAAACGGCAGCTAATCGTTTTTTTCAAGCATTCACTTCCTTGTTGCTCCAACATTAACAGCGTCCCAACCTATGTGTCTTTTTGTCTCATATGTGCTGAGGAGCGTTGCGCCCCCCCCCCCCACTCTCTTTTTATTTATATGACTGCTTGTGTGGCTGCAGCATCGGGGCCAGCTGATAAATTAAACTTTTTATGAATCCCGTAGGAGGACGGCAAAAACATCTGTTCGATCTACAAATGCCTTGATCGCGTTCCTCTGTTCCTCTTTCTAAATGAATGCGCTGTCGATGTCTCTGAAACAGACTCGATGGCAACATCTCAGCTCATAGATATAAACACTATATATGTCTAAATATGTCTCAGCTCTCCAGCGGCAGGCAGCGCTCTTTGCTGACGTGGTTGACTCCGTCACTGTAGATCATCTGTCAATCATCGTATAAAGCCCGCCCTGACGATTTGATTGGATCGACCAGCTTCTGTACGAGCATAGTTTCTCCCCAACGGAGCGACTCCAGACCGATCAAGACCGATGGTTCAATTAGGCTAAAATGGGTTAGAGTAAAGAACGACTTATATGAAAGCAGCAGTTGGACTCAAAGCACCCACCTACTCAATAGCTAAATGTATATTTTAATACGTGACCAGAGTTTTTAGCTCTGTTTTTTTCTCCACCAGCTCTTAAAAAAAATATCTTCTAAATGCTCCACTTTTCAATTTTGATGTTGGATGTTAGATGCAGGTCATAGAGGGTTTATCAAACCCTTTTCAATGACAAGAGCAGCTTGATAAAAAGCAGAGGCTAAACCCAAACTGAAGTAGCAGCCCACAAAACCTAGACAATGAGTTTGAAGACTTCTTGAACAAAGTGAGACCAAATGCTCGATAGTTAGCTGAGGGTTTATCACTCAGAGCAAGACCTTTCATGTTAGACATTGTCATTTGATCCATTGATAATTTGATAATGACAGTTTAGAGAGCAACTACACTTAAACATCCCCCTGAAGAATCCCCTTTGTGCTGCCATCTAGTGGTGACTAATGCCAGGAGCAGACACCTCCCACACATCACTGTAGTGCTCCTCTGGGGGTTACTCAGGACATTTCTTGTCAGTCTATCTTTTAAGATGAGGACACATTGATTTTAACAAGAAAGCTCAA